>NC_056748.1:676896628-676974128 GCF_019279795.1 Protopterus annectens | reverse complement strand
CTATGGATAGAACTTCCCTGCTATCTCCGTTACCAGCTTGGTGGGCATGGAATCCTGAGCCTGAGTCAATGTAGAAAGTGCCTCATGTTTACTGACAACCAGTTAATTCTCAAACAAACTGGTATGGTATATGAGAGATGTGTTTACACCTGTCAATGGAGGCAAAGCTCTCACATAAATACACATCTGATGTCAATAAGATTGACAGCAGTAAACATACTGCATCCATCACACACAATTCAAGGCAAACACATAGACCCACATATGCTGAGGCACTTAATTGTAAGATTCTTAATTCCCAAAGACCTCCTAGATAAAGTACACATAACAAAACCCTCAGAAACCCCTAATGCACCCCCCTCAAAACAACACCCAGGTCAACACATACGACCACATCTCATGGAGCCTCTACTTCTAAGGCCATAATGCAAGCCATCATAAAATCCAACATTCTAGTCATTGGAGACTCCATTATGAGATATGTTGATGTCCCTCTCACCAGGATGTATAAGGAGAAAGTCGCAGTAAGTTGATTATCAGTGGCCTGGATCTGCCACATTACACATGCACTCAGGTCATTGGACCACAGGTATGACTTAGTCATAGTCCATGTGGGTGTAGACCTGAGGTGTACCTCCCTAGACTTTATGAATAGAGGCATTATGGAGCTCCTGGAATATGTGTCCCAGGCTGGTATGAGCCTAGCACTGAGCAGTATTTTACCTTCTCCAAGGATGATACTGCAATATGAACAAAAGATGATTGACTATAATAACTGGCTTAGTTTCTGGTGTCATTCTAAGGGGTGCAATATTTGTTAGCTTGGAAGGAGATGGTCAACAGACCATGCTGCCTTGTCTGGGATGGTCTGCACCTCTCCTCTCTAGGCTTTTGAATATTAGCTAAAACATTGTCTTTCCCCCATAGTGCCTTTTTTAGGCAATGCCAAACTGAAAGTACTTCATACATAGCAAATCAAATCCAGAAAAATCTAAAGGTGTTACTGCTCAGTGCTAGGAGTCTAAACAAAGAAACTCCACTCCTAGAAGCTCTCTTCACCTTAGAGAATGCTGATGTATGTGTGGTTACTGCAACTTAGTTTATAGCCACGGAGACCACACCAATAGTGCAAGGTTATAATGCCCTCCACACATTTAGATAAGCTACTATGTACACAGGGACTAAAGGTGGAGGTCTCTCAATTTACTTCAAAAATAAACATCAAGGCTTGTCAAACAGAACAATGCACTCAAGCTTCTACACGTTCACATCACCATAGGCAAAATTCAGTAACACTTTCTTGCAAGCTATAGGTCCCCCTCTATGACCCAGGAAACCCATAACATGTATATAAACTTATTGGAAACACTCATCATCCAACCCAATACCATATTCATGGGTGACTTTAATTACCACAATATTAACTGGGAATCATATACAACACCAAACATACAAGCACAGAGATTCCTAGATTTTGTAAACACAAACTCCATGGACCAGATTGTCATTCACCAACAAGGGGTGCAACCATACTGGATCTGGTCCTCACTAATATGGGAGAGTGCTGCACACGCCTTGCTGTAATGTCTTCTCTGGTAATGTCAGACATGGTCTCCTTTGAAGTAAAAATAAAACCTAGAATGCCAGCTAACCCTAGAATATTCAGGAACTACTCTAAAGTTAACTTCCTACTATTTAAGTGATAACCTGGCAAAATTTCAAGCCCCCATAAACCCTGTGAACACAGCTGCCTATGCAGAACTGTTCACAGAGACCCTATACAAGCATGTAAATAGCTGCATAGAGGCAGCTGTACCCATCAGGAATAAGTACAGAACTAACTCAACTATACACCTTGATGGAATCACAACATCAGTAGGCTGTATAACAGCAAGAAGATGATCTTGGCAAAAAAGTAGGAGGTGCAACACCCAGCAGGAAAAAAGCACTCTCATCAAACTAAACAAACAACTCAGAGGACAAATAAAGTCTACTAAAACCAAATATGAGGTAACTTTGGCCTCCCAGGCCAAGAACAACCATAAAGCGTCCTTTAGCTATGTCAGCAACCTCAAAGGCAATACACAATTGTGTGCAGAGCTCATTGTAAATGGAGCAACCTATACTGAGCCAGAAGATATAGCAAACCTTCTGGCCAACAACTTCAGCTTCAACTTTACCCCTCTCTCCCTATCAACCTTCCCTCAGGAAATGCCATCAAATATTACTCCCACTATAATCACTAGGGAACTGGTCTTTAATGCTCCCTCTAAGATCAAGAACACTGCATCAGTGGGTCCAGACAATATCTCAGGATGCCATCTAAATAGCATGAAACATGATCTATCTGGCACTTTGGATTTTTATGTAACTATAGCCTCCAAACAGGCTTTGTGCCTCGTGAATGGAGAACAGCAACAATCATCCCACTGCACAAAAGTAGGCTATCTACAGACCCTGGAAACTACAGACCCATAAGTCTCATGACTCTCATATGCAAAGCCATGGAAAAGTTATCATGGAAATGATCAATAATGACATAGGAAACCTCCAGACACTGGACCCAACCCAATTTGGTTTCATCCAGGGCATGTCATGCCTATTCAACCTGATTGACTTTTTTGAGAAGGTCACCAAAGCAATGGATGAGGGCAAAATGGTTCACACTGCCTACCTTGACCTGGCCAAAGCATTTGACACGATCCCCAATTGGGCATTGTTGACAAAGTTAAGAAGCTAGGTACAAACCTAACCTATGGTAGATTGCCATCTGGGTCACAGACAGGGCCAGGAAGTTGCAATTGGGAAGTCCACCTCTACAAAGAGGCCAGTCACAAGCAGAGTCCCTCAGCGATCGGTCCTGGGACTGTTTCTTTATATTTATTTGCTATTTATTTTTATTTAACATTTGTTTACTGCGATAGTCCATCTGGGCAGTTTGGCCATTTTCGGTGGAGGCCCAGGGAGAAAAGCTCCACAGAAAAAAACAACATGGTACAATTCAAACAATATAATGACATCAAAAACATAGAGGAGTGGATTACAACAAAAAGAAATATAAGAACAAAAACAGCTAAAGTTTCAAGTTAAAAAATAAGATAGCAAAAATTTCAAGTTCAATATGTACAAATAAAGTTCTTGCGGTTTATAAAAGTTAAATTCAGTTATTAAGTCTAAATTTTATAATAAAAACAGAACTGATGCTGACACTTCTTGTACAGTATGAATTAGTATTTGCAGATATATGTTATAAGTTAGGAAAGTGTTAGCTGAGAGTGGAGAAAAATGTGATGGCCATCCCAAGTAAAGGGGAGAGGGAGCTTGAGGAGGAAGGCAGGATAGGGAACCCCATGTCGGGGTGGGGGTTCTAGGAGAAGTTGGGTGGAAATGGATGGAAAAGAGAAGGTGGAGGAATAGAAAAGTGGTTGTGAAAAAGAAGTGTGTGTTGGAAGAATTTGCTTAAGCTTAGCCAGGGAAAGTACATGAGCAGTGCCAGTTGGTTAGATGGATAGGGAGAAGTTGTTTGAACTTGGTTGAGTTAGTGCTGTTAATGATATTATGGTGAATGAAGTTCCAGGCCTTGACAATTTGGTTAGAATATCGAGTCACCATAGCTCTTACTGGATTTAGTGACTTTTATTAGGGATTTGTTAGTGGATTTTAGGGTTCTGCGGTTTGAGTATGGTTAAATTACTTTGTGGAATGATGGACAGTTTTCCGGTTTGGTAATGATGGCATGTGCAGTAGTAATTTAGTGGAGGGAGAGGAGGTTGGTTAGTTCTAACCAGTTTAGTTGATGAAGTGTTAAGCAGTGGTGGGATCTATAGGTGGAGTTTGTGGCAAACTTGTCACTTTTGTTATAGCATGCCTCCATTCTGGCTAGGTGTGTTTTTTTGAGGTTAGTAAAGATTAGAGAACCATAAGGCAAGGTGGAGAGAAGATGGGTTCTGGTAATGGCTTGTCTGTTGGAGTTGGTTAAGAATTGCTTGACCCTATAGAGTGAGCCAAGTCTGATATGGGACCTTTTAATGACTAAGGCAACATATTTGTCAAAAGTCAGGCTACTGTCAATGGTGACCCCTAGTAGTTTGCTTTAGTGAACAGGTTCTATTTTTGTATTATTGGCTGAGTAGATTATAAAGGGTGTTGTTTGGGTGATGGGCCTTTTGTTGGGATAAATTAATTTGGTTTTGTGGGGTTTCAAGATTAATTGCTGTAAGTTTCTATGTCTCAGAAAGATTTTTGGGTTATGTCTTGAAGTTGAGACAGGGAGGAAACAGCTCAGATTAGGGTAGAATCATCTCCATATTGGACTGTGGTTGACAGGTAGGTTGCTGTGTGTAGTTTATTGGTGAAGACTGTAAAGAGAAGTGGGCCTAAGATTGATTGTTGGGGAACTCCTACTGAAATGGGTAAAAATGAGGAGATTTCATTTTGCCATTTCACAGCTTGCTGTCAGTCTGAAAGATAGCTGTGAAATCAAGAGAGAACTGAGTGAGATAAATTTAATAATGCTAGCTCACTGAGTAGCTTTTGATAAGAAACTGTATTGTATGATTTGGACATATCTAAGAAAACAGAGGCAACTTGTGGCCCATCATTTTTTTAGATGGTTAATAGTATTTGTGAAGCTTAAAAGGGCAGTTGTAGTACTATTATTATCCCTAAAGTCATACTGGGAGTTGGTTAGCAGATTATAACTGGTAAGGTAGTCCATAACCTGGGAGTAGATGCATTTTTTGAGGATTTTAGATAGTGGTTTGAGTATGGCAATTGGTCTGTAGTTGAAAAATTCTGTTGAGACACCTCCTTTGTGTAGAGGAATGATATAAGATTTTTTCCAGAGTTTAGGGACATAGGTTTCTCTGATTGATCTATTGATCTGCAGAGAGAAAGGATAGGCAATGGTGTCAGCAGCTATCTTGACATACATATTGGGTAGCTGATCGATTGCGAGGGTTGTGGGTTTTAGTTTATTTAATAATTTCCTTATGGTAGAAGTCTGGATGGGCTTAAAAGAGAAAATGCTAGTAGTAGTTGAGGTTTGGGATAGTATAGTTTATGGGTATTGTTTTTATTATTTAATAGAGGGGGGATGGAGCTTATAAAGAAATAATTGAATTGTGTCACTATCTTTGGTGGTGGGGGATAGAGTTAATGACTGACCAGGAAGAATACGTTTTTTGATACTGCTGAAGACTTTTTGGGATTATTGTGGTGACATTGTTGAACTTGAGTATTGTAGGTTATTTTATCATTTTTAGTTTGAGATTTAAATTTGTTTCTTAAATGATGGTAAGTTTCGAAATAGCTCTGGCTTTTGTTACTGTGGTAGTAAGCCCATGCATTATCTTTGTCCTTAAGTAACTGTTTTTTTCTTTAGACAACCATGGAGTATATTTGGATTTTTCGCAAACCTTTCTTAAGTCAAGACCAATGTCATTGACCTTTGGATGACTAAATGTGGAGATGATTGCAAATTTGGAGTTGTTATTGAAACACCCACTGACACAAATGTTCTGCAGGAAGCGCTGACATAGACAAACAACTGGTGTTAGAGTCATGGACTAAAACTAAATGCCAAGAAATGCATAATAGTATACTTTGGTAAGTCATCCATCCCTACTAACTATCATACTGGCAACACACCCCTAAGAGTTGACTCAGTTGTCAGTGACTTGGGGACATAAATAAACAGTAATCTTGCCTTTAACCATCACGTGTCTACAGCAGTGAGGAAATGATTATATGGTGCACAACTTGTAAACAAAGGTATGGCATCTAGATCCAAGGAAGTCATTTTTCCACTGTATTTATTAGACCTATCATTGAGTACAATGGCCCCTTTGGTATGTACCTAACTAGGCATATCCAGTAACTGGAATGTCCAGTGAGGTTCCTCACTAAAAGAATACAGGACATAATTAACCTGTCCTATGCAGACCACCTCAAGGCCCTATCACTGTATTCTGTGTCCTACAGGCTGTTGAGGGGAGAGCTATGACTGGCATACAAGGCATTTTCAGACCCCACTCTGATGGACCTCCTGCATATCCACACAATAAACAGTACCAGAATTACTCATTCTAAAGACTTAAATCTTGCCTGTGATATAAATAGGACCTGCTGGAGAGACAGGTATGTATCCCAAAGACTACCTCTTAACTTGAACCTGCTCCCCATCCATGTGAAGCAGAGTTCCTCTGTAACCCAATTTAAGTGTAACTTGGACAATTGGATGGGGAACAGAAAAGTCATCCCTGGTTTGGCACCTATGTCTCTACTGGACATAGACAACCTGTAAATGGATCATCTCCCAGGCCCCTCCTTGTAAATGTTTCACTCCCCAAGCCCCTGCCTACACTTTTCAAGGGTACCAGAACTTGCCCAAGATTTGAGATGCATGGATAGGCTTAAAATGCCCTTAAAGTCATTGTCCTAGTAAACAACTATGAACATTGTGTGATGAATCTTGTTGATTGATGTTACCATGATATTTACATGTTACTTGTTGTATACAGTGTTGTAAAAAACTGGGTTATTAAAAAAAATAGAATAACAGTGATGATCATTCAAAATGCAGACTACTGCATGTCTTTAGGGTTTTGATTCCCCTGTAGGGATAATAACTTTATATAAAATATGCTAATGTAATTTATTTTTTAACCTCCATTACTACATATTGTGCATAAATATGCAGGACATATCATTTCTTATTTTTCTTGTTTATTTTCTTCCATAAAACTTATTTGACTGAAATCTTAATTTCATGTTGAATAAGGAAGAAATTGTATGTACATTAAAAAAGAAGAAAAACATCATTGGCTATAAAAAAATAAGCTTAAGTCATTCACACAATATGTGACTCCAAAATGGTAAATAAAGAGAAGAGGAGAAAGATCAAAACAACAGAAACAGTGACCACAGAATCCTATCAACCTTTCTGTGTTGACATTTGAAATGTTGCTCTGTCAGGATATGATAAGTGGTATGCTTCTCCTTTTCAGGCAATACTGACACCCGCGATGATCTACAAAATCTGTGTCTCAGATAGTCAGACCTAGCAGCCTGACACAAGATAAGGGGTGCACTTTGATCTGTTACATAACATATGCTCAAAGTTCCCAAGAACTGTCTCATCTATAGGAGGCAAAGTCTTTTGTCTCATTGTGCTTCATATTAGAATAATCTGACAGTTGACATTATAAAAATTAATTCCATACAATAATTTAAAATAATATTTTGGTGACTTCCCATAAATTCTTTCAGATGTCCAGGATGTAAAGTTGTCTATCCGACTCACTGACTCACACACTCTCTTGCCTCTTTAAATAGTTATACATTATTTATTAGATGTTTATGGCATGAATTATGTTTATTTAACATTTCCCAGCTAAAAGGTACACTTTTATGATCACTATACCCAACATTTTAATTTACCTGTAAAATGTAGAGGTGAATGAGTTATATCCAAAGGACTTCCCAAACAGACCCTGAGGAATCTGAAAATATACTTTGTGGACAAGTGTAGCTAAATCTTCCCCAGGTCATTTGCACACTGTCTATTCAGCACCACTTCCTTTTATTACATCTGAGGAGGTTTTAGAAGGTCTCTTCAAAACTAAGAATTCTTGTTCTTTAATTCCAGAAAATCCACATGGACATTTCCTTGTTAGTATTAAACACTGCTGCCTCATTACCCACCTCATCACACACTTAGAAACATTTAAGATCTCCACAGCGTATGTGCCAGAGGCCTGGAGAAAGTACAGTTGCATAAGCTGAACGCACCATAACAGTAGATGTTTGAATGATCACTGCTGCAGTAGCCTTAGTTATATAGGGGTTATAACTTGCCTAGGATATAACAGCCAGCTTCCAAAGCTTCAAGGCACCTTCTGTGCACTCAAACTGTCAAGCAGCTTGAGCTGAGATGAATGAAAGATAAGTTTGGGATCTAAGCCCTTCAGAGATTTTGTGCCAGCAGAGACAGCAAGGCTGAGCCCTGAAAGGACAAGGCCAGGAAGTACAACAAATAAATGCCCACACCCTGCCATAAAAAGCACACCAAAAAACAAGGAGGATGGAGGGAAGTAGGGAGCGGCTAATGCAGCAGTGATCATTCAAACATCTACTATTATGTTAAGTTCAGATTACACAACTGTACTATTTTCTTCAAACTGATCACTGCTGCAGTATCCTTAGCTATATGGGTAGATAACCACAGCTAACTATATTTGGGACATGGAAGGAAAAGGGTCCAAGAGCTCCTAGAGAATGGTCCTAGTGAAGCTTCATCTAGACCTAGAGAAGGAATACAATTTTTAGTGCTTTGTAAAGGTATGTACACAGGACCAAGTAGCAGACTCTAGAATATTTCAAGAATCTAACCCTTTCCAAAAAGCCATTGAAGATACCAAGGTCCTTGTAAAGTGGGCTTTAACCCTGCTTGGAGTAGATTTGTCATGGTAAGTATAACAAAAAGTAATAATCATTCACAGCCATTTGGAAATATTCTGTTTTGACACTAGTTGTCCATCACACCATCACAAGAAATATAAAATTGATCTAATGATCTGAACGATTTAGTTCTTTCAAGATAGTATCTGAGTTGTCTCAGGACATCCAAGGTATCCTCGCCCCCTCATTTTAGGCTCAGGAAAGAAAAAAGAAGGATAGTTTGGCTTAAACTAAACTCTGATTTGACTATCTGCATAAAAGAAAGATTATTTCTCAAGGAAACCATGTTCTTATGGAAAATTAGGTAGGGTTGACTCACCATAAGAGCCTGTAAATCAGATAATCTTCTTGCAGAAGCCACAACAATCAGTCAAAGTATTTTTCATGTTAAGAACCTTGTCAGCCAGATTAGCTGGCTCAAATGGAGAAAGTTTTAGTTTGTTTAACACAAAATGAGGATCCAAAGGAGGGGCACTGGTTTACTTTACTTGGAGGCCTCGTATGAAAAACCCCTTTCAAGAACATTTTATAGGTTCATAGGTTCATACTAGGCTATCTGCCCGAGGGCATTTATAAGCCTAGCCCATAGTTTTGTGGCTTACGCCACCCCTTTAGTTTGGAGAAACTATGCCCATTATTTTGCTGTGCCTCTGTCGAGCAGTGACACTGAGGTAACCCCTGGGGTGTATCTGCGATCTCCCATCCATTGGTCAAGATTCCTCTTGAACAAGGCCAGCGAGGTGCTCTGCCTCACATAAACCGGGATTTTGTTCCACAGCATAGGGAGTCTTTGGGTGATGAATCTATCCCTCCAGCACGTCCTATTAATAACCGTGTCGAGGTTTAAGTCTCCTGCCCTTGTGGCTCTGAG
The DNA here is from genome assembly GCF_019279795.1 of Protopterus annectens. Lineage (NCBI taxonomy): Eukaryota > Metazoa > Chordata > Ceratodontiformes > Protopteridae > Protopterus > Protopterus annectens. Next base: position 676,964,797 of record NC_056748.1, on the reverse strand, counting down.
GGATCTAGATTTTTTGAGATGAAGCATGTTCATCAAATCTGGGTTTGACATGGCCTTGTATGTCAGGCATAGGTCACCTCTGAGCAAGCGGTAAGCAACTGAATATAACTGGAGTTCTTTCAGTCGGGCAGCATAAGACAGATTTTTGAGACCCTTTATCCTTTTGGTGAGGAACTTTTGTGGCCTCTCCAGCTGCTGCAAGTGTCGGGTCAGATACATTCCGAATGGGGCATTGTACTCGATCATTGGTCTGATGAGTGATGAGTATAGGGAGACTATGACTTCCCTTGATCTAGATGTGAATCCCTTCATGATAAGGTGGGCAATGTAGAAGGTCTTCCTAACTACTTTAGCAATATGAGTGTCGAATGAAAGGCTACTTTGACATGTGACTGCCTGGAAAGAGGAAAATCCATAGGGAGGCATACAGAAATGGCTGTTAAATGAACCTTGACAGAAGAATAAGAAAGGCCATAAGATTGTAACTCATACAAGTATTGTAAAGCCAGAGAACAGCTAGCCCTGAATGGGTGCTGGTTATGTTGCTGGAACCAAATGGAAAATCTTTTCCGTTTTCTATTATATGATTTTCTAGTAACAGGCTCTCTTGCCCCCATTTGTACCTGCTGCATGTCTTCAGAAAAAAGGAGGCTAAAAGGAATTAAGACCCTATCATCGAGGCAGTCAGCTGAAGATACTTGATGATAATACTCCTGTTCTTGTGAGAGTAGATCCAATTTGTCAGGAAGCTTGTGATAATGTCCCTGGCTATTTCCAAAAGAGTGGAGAACCATGGTCCATTAGGGAATCACCACAATGATCTTGGGGGATTCCTTCTGAATCTTCAGAAGTACCCTAGATATTTGCGGAAATGGTGGAAACATATACAGGAACATTTCTGTCCAAGGGAAAGAAAAAGCATCCATCTATCAGGCTTTCTTGCATGGTGTCCTGGAAGAGCATTTTGACAGTTGATTGTTCAGAGAGGAGGCAAAGAGGTCTACTTGAGTAACTCCTCACAGATGGATCAAAAATCGGAAGACCCCCAGATCTAGTTTCCATTCATGAGGGTCTACCTTAGTACTGTTCAGCTTGTCTGCCTTACAGTTTTGCTCTGACAGAAGGTAGTATGCCTGTAGAGTCAGATTGTGCTGTGAAGCCATATCCCAAGCTAAAATGGCTAGTCTGCAAAGGGGGTACAACCTAGTTCCCCCTTGCTTGTTGATGTACTGCATCAATATGATATTGCCTTTAACTACTTGAAGACATCCCAAGGGCCAAATATGGTTCAGAGAAATGAGTACTTTGATCAAGTCAAGCATCTCCTTGATATTTATGTGCTTGCATCTGTCTATGGTGTCCTACACCCCCTGTACTTTTATCTATAGTAAAACTGCTACCAAAGCAGAGTCTGGAGCATCTATGATGACTGTTTGGAGCAAGGGGGGAGAAGGATTGACCTTGATTTAAAAATATCTGTTGTCTCTACCACGTGATTTCTCTTCTGACAAACACCAGCACTGGGATCACCATACCAGAACTTTAAATATACCTTCACCATGGTGTCTACCCATTTGAAAATGGAGACTGCCCAACAAGGTCAGCCCTGTCAACAAAATGTTATGAAAAAAATATGCATCAGATTCATGTGACCTTCAGCCTACTAGTTAATGTTTGACAGATGCGAGTACATTGACCTGATGTCATCAATAATACCGGATATGCTTTTGACATTGGTCACAATGTTTATATCAGAAACTTAGTGACCATGAAGAGTCTCTGTGCAGCACATGTAGTGCATCTTCTCTACACAGCGTTAAAGGCTTAATAACATTCACTGTATATAGAGAAATAGCAAGTCACAGCTCACCACATCAGCTCAGTGTGCTCTGCTTAAATGCTGGATATAATGATGAGGAGGCTGCCACCCTTATGCATGCTGCAAAGGAATGCTTACTGTCCTTGTTCAGTTCTGATGTCATGCAGAAACAGAGAGAATATTTCCTGTGTGGGTAACACATGATAAAAATGCAGTCAGTGACAGTCATAGATAGTACAAGCCTAGTTTTCCTGATTTACTGACATACGACTGTACCATCATGATATTCAGGGCTGTAAAACATTCCGTGCCAGATTCAACCCTTTGCAGCAGCAATTTAGGAGTTTCTTTTCCCCCTTTTGAAAAGTGGTTTTCAACATGTTACAGTTTATCACTGTTTACATCTGTGGAGGTTTAAAGACTGTCCACAGTTCTTTCCATATAGAAACCTGCATTAGAACATACTCATAGGATAGGATACTAAATCATTGTCTTTGTTTACTATGGAGTTTGCACACTTGGCATTTTGTGAGAGATGGATTGACACAGCATGTACATGACACTGTGGCCACAGGAACCTTTGGGACTTAATACAGTGATGGTCCCATGGTCATCACCTTCAATCATGCAGCTTGCCGCGGTGAAACTCATTACCTCACACCTACTTAAATATGGTACTGAGCAACATTTTTAGAATATTTTGAGATGTGGCTATTGTATGCTAAAATATTTTGATGTAATGTGCATATCTGTTGACACTTGTAGGCAGATGGCATACTACTTGTGGGTAAAATGTCCACTAGCAACAACGGGGGATTCTTGAGTTAAACAGCAGTTACTGGGAGGTGGAGGAGGCCTGCAGAAAGATGCTCATAGTACTTGAGGATGTTGGTATAAATGATATGAAAAAGTGCCAGCAGTCTGCATGCACAGTCTGATGCAAAATTACCTGTATTCTTCTGGAAAGTCACTGCAGCCAAGCTGCAGAGTGCAATGCCAGCATTGATACTCATCATGGTAAGCCAAGCTGTACAGGACATGTTTTTTCTGAAATCCATATGGCACATGTCACAGATGGTGTCAAGAAATGCACTGTGTAACATATACTTGTGAATACACATTTGTCTAGTCACTATGGTGGTGTTCTGTCTAACATGGACTTTCCAACAACACTGCAACTTGGATGGATATGGTCATCTTCAGACAACACTTTTTTTCTGTCTGCATTTAAAAGAGTACATCACAGTTGTACTGCACAATCCAGTTTCTCTTTACCTGATATCCATTACACCATCAGCTGTAAGTTATACAGTCAACCTCTTTCTGGCACTTTATGCCATGAAGCATTAACAACATCTATGAATTTGTTACAGTATGGCATTCACAAGTGTTCCTTCCATTCAGACTAGCTAATTTAGATAAAGTACAAGCCTTCATAGGACTGCTTAACCAAGTTTCACAAATCTAATTTTTTGCGCAGTGTATGGTTTACACAATACCGGGTAGACTTGTGAAGGTTTATGGTCTTTTTTTTTTCATGAGCCCACTCTGTGTTTCATTACAACATAATTTTAAATTGAACCATATAATAAAAATTATATGATGCCTAATTAGATATCCAGCTACAGATATACAGTATATACTGAACTGGCACCTACTAGAGCATAAGTAAACAGGCACGTGTATTTAGAATTGCTGCAGTTCACATTAAGTTCCAAAAAATGCACTTTGACATTTAGACACAGATATTATGGGTGATGAAGAGTTGTTGCATTGCATTCACCAGAGTTATGGAATACAGCAAATAATATTCTGCAGTCCAGAATCAACCAAAAACCCAAGGATGACAAACTTTGTAGCACCAGACTGCCATCATTTCGATTCCACACTGGCTCAAAACTTTTGTTCCTCAATGCATCAGTGACTGAAGAAAATTGTTGTCTTTGTTTCTAATGGACTCTTCAGCCGTTAGTCTGTAAGTCATGTGGCTTGTTGTAAACCAGTTACCTTTTCTCCTTATGTATGTTACTTATCACTCAGTGTATTGGGTGGAGGTGGGTTGGGCTGTAGCTACATAGCAGCTGATCTCAAACACCAAAAAGTTATCTTCAGCCTTTTACCTCTAGGGCACTGCAAACTGCAATTTTTCTAGGTCGCCATCTTTCTCTAGGATAAGTAAATTGACTGGGGGCTAAAACAATGTATGATATCAGTATGCAAAAAGCTGTTTTCAGTACTAATTTTGAAAGGTTTTGTTTGTATTCTTACTGTAGTGAACTTTGAGTTTTATTTCAGTTGTTCTGACATGGAACAACAATTGCAACGTTTGACCTTTAGCTGCTAGACTACTGCATAGCAACCCAAAAAGAGATTATTTTATCCTGCCATAAACGAACAGTAAAATCAAGAGATTAGCCTGCAATTGATTATTTTTTATACAGACGTTTTTATTGTTGTATGTACTGTTTATGCTAGTGAAGTTGTTTTCTGATGCTGTTTTTTACAGTTACTGAATGTTGTTCATATATGGGCAAAGTCAAACATAATGAGTGAACAAAGGCTCAAAATCAGGGATAAATGTTAAATATTTTTCTTATAATCCTAGAAAGTGGATAGAATAACAAGTTTTCCCTTAGCATGCATTCTCTGCAGAAGATGGAGTCTGAAACCCAAATGTATGCTAGTATTTAGTGACTTTGTTGATGATTTGCCAGAAAACCACACATTTCATGGCTAAAAATAGGCAAAAATCTTAATATTCTGCGAAATTCTGGACAGCTGAAAGGCATGATCTCATTCATGTCATGATCTGAATTTTGTGGTTTAATTTTCTCTTACATTTAATCTGTAATAACAGTAATAAATGCAGAAGGCCTGCACCAGCACCTGTACCACTGACTAACATCCATACTCAGGTATGTATAAATGGACTAGCAATGATTACAACTATCAGATGCTCTTCAGCACTCTGGTCTGCAGTTTGAAATTATTGTTCTTGGATCATTAACTACATCAGGTGAGCAATGGGTAAATCCAGCCATAAAAATAGTACCTTCAAACTTTCCCTTTTAATATTTCTACATTTTCTACAGCTTATAACGTCATTCCTGCCATAGTGGTTCAGGAATTGCTCTAGGATAAATAGTCCAAATTTCCATCACCTCACAGTTGCACTCAGATAAAATTCACTGTTTACATCATAGATTAAAAAATAGTCATATGCAAGTTTTCATGTCATTGGAGAAAACATTTCTAGAATGTAAACAAATGTCAGTAAATAATAAATAATAAATATAATGAAATATATGTCTCAATTTTTATTCTTGTAAATTTATAATATATATAAAATCAAAACATAATATTAAATTAAATATATTTCATCAGTTATATAATTGAGAAATTTAATGCAAACGATTAAAGTAAGGTAAGGTTCAGCAATATAATACATACAAATATTTGATAAAATAAATACTGGCTTTATTAAAAGAGAGTTCTGGGGTTGCAATTGAACAATATGACCAGCAGGTGGTAGCAAAGAATCAAAAAAGGGGTCAACGGCCTAGTTTGGGTGCTGAAAGTCAGTTTGTATATGTATTTCTGCATAATTTTATACAAGTCAAAGTTTGGAAAATAATCAAAGACAATTCTTCAAATACTGCATTGTAAGAAATTATTTCAAATAAAATGTGTTTTCTTAGAAAATGCCAGCCTTCTCTTACATCATCAGCTGCATCTTTTGTCATTGTCCTGTAAATATAACAGAGAGGTTTGGTAATCAAAGATGAAATTTGGTGCAAAAGACAAATGCAGTGAAAAACAAAACAGGTACAAAGATGTTTCCATTCTTGAAGCAGCAAAATAGCTTTTGAAGAAAATGATTCTGTTTATGAAAGTAGAGCTTAGAAGTCATTGAATGTGAGAATATAGCATGAAAAAAATGCTTTGACAAGTGCGTATGGCCATATATCAGGTAGGGTCTTATATGAAAGAAAGATGGTGGTAAACTGAGCCCTGAGACACTTCAAATTGATTTAAAAAAGGCTGAATGTCCTTTCAAGACACGTAACAGATAGTCAAAATGGTATTTTACAAGAATATCACTCTCACACCAGAAGGTCAAAACATTGGGGTCATTCTACATCTACAGTCAAAATCAAACAAACTGCCACCAGTATCCATCCACCTAGGATGCTCACAGATTTGATAACATGATATAAGGGTTAATTTTGTTTTTTGTACTTTGCTTCCCCATTTATTTCTTTTTATTTGTATCCCATGCACCAGCCTGGTTCAATAAAACAAACATTTTGTTTTATGAAAATAACATACGCTTCTTATATTATTTCATATGATGAGTGCAGGAATTAATCAATAATGTTTTTCCTTTTATTTATAGCTACAGTTCTCAGAATTTAGTCTACATATGATGGAAAGTGATTGAAAGGGGAAACATTAAACATAGTATTTTCCAAGATGGAAACTTTCACAAATGCATTTACTTTTCATCTGTGACAATACTGAAGTAGATATGCAGACCATTAAGCCAGGAATGTAAATAAGCTGGCATGAAGTTAATATGAAACAGTTACTTTCTTTTGCATAATGCTAAATGAATATGTTAATGATGAAAGTAGTGTGCACACTAAAACAGAGTGCAGAGTGGGCGGTGTACCTCTCAACCTCTTAGAGCAAGAAATCTGGACAAAGTCCTACAAAATGTGGGGACAAAGGCCAAAAATAGATACAATTTTTAAATACTGGTCTTACAAACCTAAGTTAATAGAATACAAGGTTTTGCATTACTATGAATTCTCTGAGGAGTCTGGCATTATTTATTTTAATTAAATCACCAATAACTAGCCATTGATTTGCCAGAAAACCAAAGTTTTAAGAGGAACAGACAAGAAATACAAGGCAAAAATCTGGACATTCTGTGAAAATCTATCTTTGAAAAGTATGAAGGTAGTAGACATGTTGACTATGAATGTACAGTCACAGAGATGCAGAGTGCAGTCTAGGCAGACATTAAAAGTTAATGCAGACTGCAGACAAGCCAGGCATGTTTACAGTGAATGCATTTTATAGACTATGTAGATATATCATTATTAAATGCTGAGTGTAGACTATGCAGGCATATCAAGAGTGAATGCAGAGTGTAGGTCTTTGAAAGGACAATGATAATTTTTCTGAAAAATATTTGGCTGTTTAAGAACATCTTCATTTTGATGGACCAAGTTGAGAATCAAATCATGCTTCCTGTAATTCATCATGAAAAGCCAGATAATGGCCACTGTTCTCTTTATAACATATACCTACCATTCCGAGATAAAAAGGCTTTCCCTAATTAGAGGCTGATCTAGAAATTTAGAAAAACAAATAGTGCACCTGAACTGATAAATCACTTATACCAGGGTGTCAGGAATATCAGAACACTGCAGACACAGTAAGCTTTGATAGTTTAATAAAAGGCACACTTCTGTACCACTCTCTGAATCTGGCATGGTTACTGAAATTGTATTGAGGCTAGTCAGTGCACTGTGACCCCCAAAATGAATTAGCAAAAAGGTCAACTTCCAAGAAATTAATGAAAGTGAAATATGCCATTTGTTGCTCATGTAGTATTGTGGTGACAAGGGTACTTATGCTAACCATTAGTAGCCAGTGAATGTCCCATGTCTTTCATGATCTGAAACATCCTTCTGTGAAAAGGGATATATATTCAAGAATGCTTTGATCATTTTAAACCCCACATGATATGTGATCCCACTGCCTAATGATATCAGGCTTTAAACCCTTTCAGACCCCCTCCCCCAAGGGATTCCAGTCAATTGCTACAGTTCATTTACATTCTTTTATGGTTTACTCACTGCTATTGTAATTCTCTTTAAATGATGTTCTTTACAGTGCAAACCAAAAGAAGATGACCAGCGAAGAAATAAAGAATGTACTAAAACCCTATTTGTAAATGAAAACATTTATTTCATACTAATAATTATTGTATCACACTTTCAAATACAAATACATATATTGCATTAATCTGTATAACGTGTACAATACATTTTTGTGCTTCTGAAGGTGCTATATGTCTGGTTTTATAGATAAGTTTTAAATCTGCACTACTTTAAAGTTATTTGAATGTGTTCTTTAAAAAAGGTGTGAGATGAGTTAAATTCAGATTCAGACTGGACAAGGTTCACATTTTTCCTGCTGGACAGGCACCTCATTGTGTTGTAGTCACCTGCTCTGTATATCAGTCCTCCTGCCATGCATACAATGCTAAATGTATAAAACACCAGCCAGATGTTCTGAACCTTCCTGATTGCCTGTAGTATATCATCTTTCTGAGGAACTATGGCAGACTGTATAGTTTTTCTTCAAATGCAGTCTGATCAATACTAGTCAAAGGAAATGGCACTTTACTTAAAACAAAATCAAAACCTAGAAAGAATTGTCTATGCCAATGGACAAAGTACATTCTCACCCTTCCAGAAGGGCACCTTACATTGTAGGCTTGTTGAATGATAATGAATATATTGCAAAAATGGTGATGAAATGTTGATTTCACAAGCCAGTACTGATGGAGTGTCATTGCACTTAGCTTGGCTTTAATAACTCATTTGACTCTCCTGCTTTCCCCTATAGATCCTCTTAAAAAACAAAAATTAAGGTCACAGTTTCACTCTGTGATATCCAGCACAGCAGATACGAGTAACTTTATTATTGTTTGACACTAACTCATGCAGAAAACATCAGCATTGCAACCCTAGGGAATAGTCACAGCTGTCAGAAAATACAAACGTTTAATTGACTGAGCTGTTCATTTTTAAATAATAATCTTATATTATAGAAGATGCATGTAGTTCTCTTTGCATGTGCATTGTTCTTTTTATTGCATTACAGTAACATGATGCCTGACATGTAATGTTGCATGTCACACAAATCATACCTGTCTTACTTATATGGGTTTGGGGTCACAGTGTTATCATCATGTGCACATTGTACTGTTCAGTACTCAGCTACCACTGTAACATTTTAGATCAACTTTTGATAAGTTTGTTATGTTTCTAAAGTATATCCAAACAATCCACTTGTACTATACTGATGAAGTCAAAAAAAGTCTGAAACATGCATGTTTGCAGCTAGTGTGGTTTGGTTTATTGACTTAAATGTATTCATAAAGACTTAAAAAGGGGAATAAAATCATGGGCAATCATGTAGCTGAAAAACTGGTATGAACTTAGGTGATCATTTGCATATATCCCATGGGCCTCCACTAGATGAGGTTTAAGGAATTAATTAGTGAAGACACTTGTTTGGCAATTTTTGCTGAATGGTTTGTCTGCATGGCCCTTTACCCTTTGATTTTGGAAAACTGTACAATGTGACATATGTGACTCCCGCGCACTGGCCCAGTAATCAAGGAGTCTCAATCCTCACCACTAGAACCAGTGAGGAGCGTGCACATTGGGAAGGATAACAAGTACACACACAGTAAAGTACAATTTCCCTTAAGAGCCCACAGAGATCACAGCCAGTGTGGAGCTGGTTTCGCCCTTTCTCTCCAGATCCCCAATAAGACTACCCAGTGGCACAGCTATAGGGTTCATATCTCAGCTGAGTAGTGAAGCTAAAACTGCCAGTGCCCTCTCTGTCTAACCAGTACTTTGTGTCTCTGTCCAAGTAGCTGACACGCACACACTTTGAGATTTGGTTTATATACAAATTCACAGACACTCCTGCGGAAGGCTGGCACAGATTCTCCAGCTATGCCCCCTCATGCCAGGCTATAAGGTAGTAATCACTGCCACAAACTACTTTTATCAGGTCCTAATAAGGCCCTTCACAAAGGTTGACCAATTTCACTGTTATCCAAAGAGTAAGTGTAACCCAGGGCTATGGCTATTCTGGAGTGGCTTAGTACACTATCACTAAATACATGCAAGTACTCCAGAGCTTAAATTATCTCTACACAAAACAGCCACAGTTGAAAGGTTTAAAATATTTAATAATAAATAATAAAAACACAAGACAATATTTATTACTTCAATACAATGACATTACAGAGTTCAGCAATTACAGGAAAAACTTTAAAACAATATCGTAGGATAGTCTGACAAATATAGAAAACAGCTAGTCTAATCTGGCTAAATTCCTATCTAACTCTAAGAGACATCACTGTTCTAAATAAATATCTTACTTACAGAGCAAATGCAGAGTGCTGGCGAGTTGATGTGTTCAGGTTCAGACAAAATCCAGAATGCTCTAGCTTTCTCTCTGGGAAAGTCTTAAATTGATAACACAGTACTGCTGAGTCATTTCAGATTACATCATTCTTAACATTTTTGATTTAGCTTCCCAGGCTAACAGAAACACAAAATTTACATTTTTTTTTATAATCTTCACCTGCAGGAAGCCACAGCAATAAAAGACATTTTACAGCTCCTTAGCTCAACACTTTCTGGAATTCATAAACTCCAATGCCCTGGATCAACTTATCCACACCCCCACCAGGGACAACAATATCATAGACCTAGTCATTACCAACATGAGTGACCGGTGTTCCACACCTGAAGTCAACTCCTCGTTGGTCCGATCCAACCATAAGCTAATCACCCATGATATCCACATCCCGCCCCCACATTAAGGAAACCACTGTAAAACATTTCTCAAAAGCCAACTTCATGCTTCTTAAGACAGAAGTGGTGAACTTCATGACACCCATGCAGATGGACAATACAGTTACAACTGCTGAATCCTACACAAATGCACTCTATAAGCACTTACACAAGTTCATAGATCGTGCTATCCCAAACAGAACCAAGACGCTATCCTCCAAAAAAAGGAAGCCAATCTGGTGGTCCTCTGCCATAAACAAACTGTACAACAGAAGGAAGAAACTTTTGCAAAAGAGAGTAAAATCCCATGAGTGGAGGAGCTCCCTGGTCAGCCTCAGTAAGAAGCTGAGATCCCTTATAAGCTCCTCCAAAGCTAGCTTTGAAAACAAAATTGCCACTAATTCTAAGGACAACCACAAAGCATTCTATAGCTATGTCAAGAATCTCAATGGCAACACCCAGATCTGCTCTGAGTTACAGCATAAAGGCTTGAAAATTACAGAACCAACTGATATTGACAACATCCTGGCAGATAGGTTCAGTGCCAACTCTACCCCCCACACCACCTAAAGGCCCCATATCTATACAGGAAGAATGCAGAGTCCCTGTAATCACAACTACGCAGGTAAAAGCTGCACTCTCTAAAGCCAAAAACACAGCATCCATCGGACCGGATAACATCCCAGACTGCATTTTACATGAACTTCAGAACGAACTGGCTCCCCACTTAAGCACCATGTTCAATAATAGCCACACATCAGGCTTTGTGCCCAGTGAATGGCGCACAGCAACATTTATCCCACTCCACAAAGGGGGGGCCACCACTGATCCTGGGAACAATCGACCTATTAGCCTGACAAGCCTAGTCTGCAAGGCCATGGAATGTATCATCATGGAACTCATAAACAAAGACACTGGTAACCTCCAAATGCTGGATTCCACTCAGTTTGGGTTTGTGAAAGGCAGAACATGCTTCCTGAACCTGATCAACTTCTTTGAGGCAGTCACCAAAGCCGTAGATGAAGGTAAGGTGGTTCACACAGCCTATCTTGACCTCGCCAAGGCTTTCGACACCATCCCCCATTCTGGAATTATAGCTAAACTCACTAAACTAAGTGTAAATCCCTACTTCATAAGATGGGCTGCCAACTGACTCACTGACGGAACCCACACTGTAAAAGTTTCAGACTCCAAATCTGACCTCAAAGCAGTGACAAGTGGATTACCACAGGATTCCATCCTGGGACCTCTCCTGTTTGGTATCTACTTCTCTGAAGTACAGGCTAACACAGAAGGCATCTGGCTAACAAAGTTTGTAGATGACTGCAAACTAGGAGCCATAGTCAAGTCCCCAAATGATGTGGACATCCTACAGAAGGGCCTCGCTGAGACAGATGCCTGGTGTCAGATCCATGGTCTCAAGCTCAATGCCAAAAAGTGCACTGCCATCCCATTTGGTAAAAACTCTATACCCATGAACTACCACATAGGCAGCAATCTACTTAACACCGAATGTGTGATAAGAGACCTTGGGACCCAGGTGGACAGTAGTCTCTCCTTTGATAGTCACATCGCCAAAGTAGTAAGGACGTCCTTCTATGCGGCACACCTCATCATAAAAGGGTTCTCATACAGGAAAAAAGAGGTCAGTGTTCCCCTCTATTCGACACTCATTAGACCCTTTATAGACTACAATGCCCCTTTTGGAATTTACATCACAAGACATCTGCAGCAGCTGGAAAGGCCACAGAAGTACCTCACAAAGAGGATTACTGGCCTCAAACAAATGCCCTACACTGACCGCCTCAAAATTCTTCAGCTTTACTCCGTAGCATATCGCCTACTCTGAGGTGATCTCTGCCTAACATATAAAGCTATGTTAAACCCAGAGGTTTGGACATGCTACACCTAAAGAAATCCCAGTCCCTCCAAGCTACATGCTCTAGGGACCTAAACCTTGTCACTGCAATACACAGGACATGCTGTAGGGATAGATTCCTGTCCCAGAGACTTCCCATACTCTGGAACAGGCTACCCATCTATGTCAAGCAAAGTTATTCATTAGCACTCTTCAAGAAAAATCTTGATGAGTGGATGGGAAATAGAAAATACACCCCAGGGATTACTTCTGTGTCTCTGCTCAACAGTTGCATAGGAAAATAACTTTCTTGGGTGGCGTAAGCCAGGGAACCTTGTTGGCTAGGCTTAGGTAGGCTCTTGGGCTGATAGCCTAGTACCTACCTATGAACCTATGAACATATAAAATCTAATAATTAACTCTTGTCTTAAGACAATAGAAAAAATTCCTTAGTCCAGACATCCTGTCTCTGAGCTTGAAATAAAATTGTCATACAATGCTTTCTTACAGCAGAGTGCTCTGTGGTTACATTTTTGAAGCTCAGTACAACATATAGTTTAATCATAACATATAGTTCTCTTTACATTTGTAAACCAAGCCTGTGAATTATAGTAATATTTACAAATGACACAGAATCATCTACAAATTTCTATCTAGCTAGACTGGCAGCCTTCACAACATATACTAATGTTCTTTGCTTACATGAGTGCACACCAGTGTACATTAGTCAGCAGCAAGACAAAAGGTTTCTACATCAAGACTGAAGCATTAGGTATCTGTAATGGTTTATCTAAAACCGTTGAAAATATGTGAATTGTGTTCTGGTATTAACAGTAACAATTCTCTATCATGATATGCATTCAGTCATTCTTTAATTTATTAAAACTTTCATTCATTCAGTTACTCATTACTCTGCTATTCCATGTCAGACGTATGGAAGAGCTGAAGCCAATCACTCTGGGAAGAGTATCAGTACATTTCAGAATTCTACAAAAAGTAGCCACATTAATGCACTTTATGCAACATGGTTTGCAATACAGAAAACATTACTTCAACAAGTACATTGCGCAGAGGAAGTGTACAATGGTGCTATGATACACCTGAAAGGTGATGTAATAGCAAGTTTGAAAAAAACAGAGATTGCAATAGGGGCAAAATATGATTTCGAACAACCAAAATATTGTCTTAGCCCGTTTGTATAGCTGGACCATATGACTGTCATGCAAACCTCAAAGTTATAATGTCTTTATCTTGATTAAAAATAGAAATATACAAACATAGAAACCCTTACAACATATTTCTCTTTGATTATAAATATCTGCACATATTTTTAGTACTTTGATCTCAAATGTATTTATCTGCATTGCTTTACAATTGTGAGTATTAATAATTTGCAAAATGGTCCAATGTGCGTGAAACCCATCGATTGAAAACATACATCCCAAGTATTTGATCTGTTTTTGTAAGATTTTACAACTGTCCTGCACAAATGCTGTTCCACAGTCATATAAGGTGATCATATTATTTTGCATGAGATTTTTAACACATGCTAAAATTCTGTTTATTTTAGTAATGATATGCCATAGGAAAAACTCTCATACAAAATGTTTCAGCTAAAACATTGCTATTTCTAAACTATCCCATTCTAGGTCATTTGTATGGTTATATAATAACAATATGAGCATCTGATGAGGACACATGATGTCCCTTCATTTAAATCAATAGATGTAGATCAGAAGTGTAGCTGGCTCAATTAGCACCCTGGGCTGATACCACATTCAAGCATCCCAACTCCTCAGTTGTTAAAGTTAAGAACAAAAAAATAAAGAAATAAAGTTGCATCCACCACCCCATAAACTCATCCACTATAAAGCACAAAACAAAATGTTCATTACAATAATTGGGTTATTACACACACACACTCACACACACACACACACACACACACACACACACACACACACACACAGCTCTTCCATTGAACAGCAAAAAAAAAAAACAAAAAAACTGTAATAACCTGATTGCTTCAGTTAGATCCATGCCCCTAGCTCTTCCAAAAAAAAATAATTGCTGTTCCTTCTACTGGTGATGTTTTACATACACACACACACACACACACACACACACACACACACACACACACACACACACACACACACACAAACACACACCTGGATATTTTGATCCTGTTTTCCTTCCCTGCCCCTGACAATCCTTCTGCACATTAAAAAACAAAAAAAGAAAGCTGGGTTCCCTTTTAAACTGTAACAAGCAGTTGCTACAGTTTATAATCTGCATGCACAGAGCACTATGGCCCTCACATATTAGTGCCATTAATTAAAAAAAGGTCTTCATTTAAACTGTAGCAAGTTTCTTGCTACAAATGTAGCAACCATTTGCTACAGTTTATATCTTCCCTGCATGAAGCATTATGCTGCTTATTTAGTTCAAAAACAAAACAAAAAAATATATATTTTATAGTAAACTGTAGCAAACATACAGACTGCTTAGGTTTTATCAGCAAATGCAATACTGGAAGAATGTGTGAGGATGATGGATAGCCGATTATACCCACCCAACACTTTGCACCCAGGACCATTTTCTCTCTCACTGTGCCCTAGCTACTCTTCTGATATAGATATATAGATATATTTGTCCATGAGAGTTGAGTCAGAAATGACACCAAATGAAAAGGGCGTGGCCAAGGATGAACACAGGATAGCAGCAGATTTCTTCAGCTCCACCAATTTCACTGCACTGACAGGAAATAATTACTTAAAAAATTATTTTATGAAGTAATTTTCTTTCTAAATATGTTTGTTTTATCTATTTCTTGAACTATATCTAAAAAAGAAAGGAAATTTTAATAATATTCCTGTCAGAAATCACCTTGGAAATTTTCCTGTCAGTTTCTCTGTGTGAAATGAGTTCCAGTAAGACAAATTCTCAAGACTCCAGCATCAAGAAATAACTTCAGTCTCTGATATCTACAATCCAGCAACTAACTGCTAAGATGGATAAACTGGATACTAAAATTGATACCTTCATAGAAAAAACTACAAAACAAATGGACTTGTTACATATAGACTTGCAACAACAGAAGATCCAGATTACAGGCATAGAAGAGACTGTAAATGACATGGAAAATAGAATCCAAGAAGAGGAAATCAACATTGAGTTTTTGCTGAAACAAAATACACATCTACAAACAAAGCTTGATGATCTGGAAAATAGATCTAGGCGCAATAACATTAGGATTTTTGGACTGCCAGAAAATATTGAAGGTAACAATATTACTTCTTTTTTAACAACATGGCTCCCTAAAACTTTAGACTTACCAGAAGCACTCTCTTTTGGTATCGAAAGAGCCCATAGATCTATAGCTAATACTAACTCTAACAAAAAATATCCTAGATCAGTTATAGTTAGATTTCTATCATCTTTTGATAAAGAGATGGTTCTTAAATCTGCTTGGGCTAAAGCTCCTGTTAAAATCAATGAGACAACTGTGCGTTTTGACAATGACTATTCTTCTTTAGTTATAACTAAAAGAAAAGTTTTTTCTGCCATTAATAAGGGAGCTTAAAAAAGCACAGTTTAAAACCTACCTTATGTTTCCTGCCAAGCTAAAAATCTTCCTTCCTGATGGTCCAAAAATTTTTGATGACTTAGATTCTGCGTTGCTGTTTATCAAAAAAAATAAGATTTTGGATAAAATAGAGGAAATGGAATGGGCTAGTCCTTCATTAAAGAGGTTGGCAACTGAAACTTCGTGGAAGACTTCAGAGGAGAAGAAGAAGAGACTAAAAAACAAATGACTTGTTCTATGTTTTTTTCTTTTTTTTTCTCTCTTTATTTTTTTTCATTATTAATCTTTTTAAATATAGTTACTACATTTTCAGAAAGCCACAAATATTCTGAAAAAGATTTAATCAAAGTTATTTTCTGTGTGCAAAGAATTGTTTTGTTTCATAACCAGTCAAAATATCTGAGGAACTAATAACAAACTATCATTCAATATGTTTCTCTTTCTGAAAAAGAGAATTAAGGTTAGTAACTTGATACATTTTTTTTTCTTCTCTTTTTTTTCTTTTCTTTATTTTAAACAATGACATTCTATTTAGATTATGCACTGGGTAAGGGGTGGGGGAGGGCAGGGAGAGAAGTGTAATGAAAATATGATAAATGGAATAATAACTTACTTATTCCTTGTAAAAAAGTTTATATGTTGTCTAAATGCTATTGCTAATTATACTTCCTTGATTATATTGTTTATGCTTGTTTACATATAATCTGTCATGCTTTAATTAATAATAATTAGAATTAAGTAATAGTAAATAGTATGTTTCATTTTCATCTTTATTAATATAAACAGCAAGTAATATTCCATTGTAAATACTTTTTATAGCTTCCCTTTACATTTTTTTATCTCTGCTTTTGCTCTCTTTTATTTTCTACTCTCTTTTTTTTTCTTTTCTCTGTTCTTTCTCTTTATTCTCTTTCATATTAATACATAGACATGCTTTTGATCATACTGGTACAGAAAATAATAAGATTTGTATAAAAATTGAATTGGGGTAAAAATATTGAGTTCTATTAGATATTAATAACTTTGGGCTTAGTTTCACTTTCATAGAGGCTGTAATAACTTGTAAAATACTTCGCGAAGGTTTTGTTATGTTTAGCTTCATTTATACTGCTAAATGAATGTCAGTCACTTGTTTTTAACAAAATTCCTGCCAAAATGTTAAGGGAGACAATCTGGGATGTGGGTTACCTCGTGAACAGTGTCCTTGAGTTGTTTTAAAAGCTTCAACACTCAGAATTCACGCAGGGAAGCTGAAAGCAGTCAATTTGAACTTTGACCCCAGAATTCACACTGACACATCGCAGATTCATGAAGAACACTCTACCAGGACGTAGAACTGCTGCAAATGCGACTCTGCGATGGAAAATGAACTTTTTAACATTTAAATGTGAGTTATTTTATATAATTACTTAATTATTTAAGTTATAATTTATAAAATATGTAAGTTATAATGATTTTAAATGATGCAGTTTCTCATAGTAAGCAAATGTGATATTTTAGAAGGCATAGAAAGTGAAACATTTATACAAGTGTTCTTGAAAGTTTACTTGACTGCAGCATATTAAAGTATGTTAAAAACTTATGATTTAAGCATATACATTGCTATAATTCATTTGATTTATCTGATTGACAACCATAAATAACTTTATGACTCTATTCTGGAAGAAGTTGTCATGTGATATATTTTAAAGCAGCAGTTTAGATATACAAATTACAGATGGCTTTCTTCACAATAATGCAATTGTTTCTGAGAATTTACATAACTATGCAGTATGATTTATAACAATTTCTATAAATTTAATATTTTATTCTACTGACAATAATAAGTATGAGAAAAAGCTCTGATACAAGTAATTTGAAGTCTTTTGGAAGCTGTTAACTGCATTTACATGACAGAAAATAGATACATCTTAATATATGTAATGTCTGAACCATATTAGCCAAAGCTATTGATTTAAATGAACATTAGAACTTATTTTTACAAACTTTGAATAAATTAATATGTAAATATGCCCTTCCTTTTTTTTTTCTCTCTCTCTTTCTTTCACTCTCTCTCCCTCTCTCACGTCTTTTTTTTCTCTCTCTCTTCTTGGTTCCTAATATCAAGTTTATTTGAATGCTATTTGAATATAAATGTATTATATTAAATATATGTATATAGTAGTATGAATAGTTTTTTAAAAAAAAGTTTCTTTTAGTTTATATGATGCTGTTTTATCAAATGTGTAGTTTTGTCTTACCAGATAATCTAATTGAAAGTTGTTAATTTAAGTTAAATATAACTAATATTAAATTGATAAGGTGGTAGCTGAGGTACTGCTGCTTAGGGTAGGGGGTTAACTTGAGTAGTATGTACTACTCTAAGTTGGAGTTTTTAACTCCAGGCTGGGTGCAAGGTTTAATCCTTACATCATTTTCTCTTGTTCACTGCTGTATGTATATAGTTCTGACATCCACAATACATTTTGTAAGTTCATTATCACTACAAACAAAATTGAATCTTATACAAAATCCCACAAGAGATTCAATAAACACAGCTATATTTAAAGACACACCTAAAGGAGGAGGTATAACATTACTTATTTTGTTAATTGTTATTTTGATCATAAGTTTTTTATGTTTTAAAAATGCCAAATGACTTCTCTAAAAGGAATTTCTTTAAACATTAATGGACTGAATAATCCGTGTAAAAGGGCAAGCCTAATAAGATACATTAATTTACATAAGGCCAACTTAGTTTTCCTTCAAGAAACACATCTCTTGAAAAAAGATATTGATAAATTAGCCACAAACAAATATACAGTATTGGTTAGTTCAGAGCACACTCAGAAAAAAAGAGGAGTGTCTATTTTATGGAATAAAAGTATGCCCATTCCTAAAACTATTAAGACTTATCAAGATGATAAAGGAATGTTTTGTATGGTTACAATACAAATTAATGGGAAGACTTATACATTAATTAATGTATATTGGATACCTGGAATTGGTATTAATACAGTGAAATACCATCTTGATAAGATCATATCATTCTCTATAGGAGATATTATTTTAGCTGGTGATTTTAATTGTATACTACATGAAAGTGACACTACCACTATAGGAAAAAGGAAAATTACATCTAATGCAAAACATTTAAAGGATTGTGCTAATTCTTATCATTTAAATGATATTAATAATCAGATAGACTCAAAATCATTACCATACACATTTTTTTCTAACAGATACAAAACTTATTCAAAAATAGATAGAGTCTTTATTTCTAACCAGATGGTAACAGAATTAATTAACTCTAAAATCATTTCATGTCCTATATCTGATCATAATTCAATTGTTTTTGAGTTCATGATAAAAAATACTCAAAATGTTCAGATCAAAAGGATACCAGCATACTTAACTCTGCTAAAAGACTATAAAGAATATATACTTTCAGAAGTACAACATTTTCTAGATATAAATAATACTCCTGAAGTCTCCATTGTTTATGTTTGGGATGCTTTAAAATCATATCTATATGGACAAAGTATCAGATGGTATAATAATAAAAGGAAATCTTGGGATAAGGAATTGTTAGATATTCAAAGTAAACTAGACTCTTATAAACATAATAATAAAGAAAATATTATGGATAAGAAAGTCATTGAAGAAATAAACAAACTAAATGAGAAATACAAAGAAATTTTAACTCATAAAGTTAAAATAACTTTAGAGAAATACAAGTTTTTGTCTTACTCAATAAGCCCCAAATACTTACATAGACTTAAAAATAAACCAAAAAGGTTGAATAAACAAAATCATATCAAAGAAATCTTTTCTCTAAGGAAAAAGAAGAATGTTTCTAGTTTACCAGAAATACTAGATGAATTTAGAAATCACTTTCACAAAATTAATCATAATAACATTAGCATGGAACCTAAAGATAAAATAAAGGAATTTATAACCACAAACATGAATAAAAAGCTTAATAAACAACAGACTAAACTATTGGATAAAAGTATTTCATATACAGAGGTTGTTACACAAATAAACAAGCTTAAATCAAACAAAGCACCAGGTAATGATGGTATTATACCAGAGATATATAAAATACTTTCTAAAAGTACATACTCATTAATTCATAAGGTTTTTATTTTGGCCCAAAATGAGCTAATAACACCCCCATCTTGGCAATATACATTTATTTCGCCAATTTTAAAACCTAATAAAGATCCAACTAGATGTACTTCATATCGACCTATCTCATTACTTAATGTTGATTATAAAATGTTTATGAGTATTTTTGCTGATAGATTGAAGACAATCATCCCTGGCATTATAGATATAGATCAGAATGGCTTCATTGTAAATAGAAATACCTTTGATAATATAAGGAGAACTCTAACATTAATTGATTTTGCAAATAGGAAAAAGAAAGATGTAACATTTATTAGTCTTGATATAATTTCAGCATTTGATTCAGTAAGTTGGGACTACCTGTTTACCTTACTGAAGTGCATAAACTTCTCAGATGCATTTGTAAATCTAATTGAACATCTATACAAAGGAACATTGGCTTATATTAAGGTAGGAACATATGTCTCACAAAAAATACCCATTTTTAAAGGTACAAAACAAGGGTGTCCACTCTCTCCACTATTATTCGCTTTAATAATGGAGCCTTGGGCTAATTTGATCAGAAACAGTATCGACATAGAGGGATTTGAAATAGATGAAAATACAACATCTAAAATTCAACTTTTTGCAGATGATGTTCTAATTACATCAGCAGGATCTAATTCTTCTATGCAGTCTCAATTTGATAAAATGATGAATTTTAAAAGTATTTCTGGTTTAATATTCAATGAAGAAAAAACTAAAATATTGCCTATATATACACGAAAAAATGTTCTCATTAATGATTTTACTAAATATGTACCCAATTCAGGTCAGATAACTTATCTAGGTATAATATTATCTAAAGATATTAAATCTATTATACATAATAATTATAATACCTGTCTTCTTAATATACAAAATCTTTTCAATACCTGGAATAATATGTTTTTTACTATGGAAGAGAGACTTACAATTATTAAAATGATAATATTCCCCAAGATATTATACTTAATACAATCAATAATACTCCCACCTACAAAAATAATTATCAAGAAATTGAATACACTAATGTTAAATTTCCTATGGGCACCTAATAGACCTAGGATTGCATTAAAGAAACATATTAATAGCTGGTCTCAACGGGGTATTTCTTTTCCAGACTTTAATGTATATACTATCTCTTCTATTGTAAAAGTTATTACTTTATTAATAGATCAGTCATATATTGCAAAATGGAAAGATTACTGGGAGCTAATTAGTATTCACTTCGTGAAATTCTCCTTAACACATAAAAATATGATTGTAAATAACTCCATGTTATGGTTACTAAAGGAATTTTGTACTTCACCTATTACACCTAAACATTTAGTTAGTTACCCATTAAACATTATTATTAGCTACCGTAACTTTATATTCATGCATCCTAAATATAGGGAATGGAATTTTATTATATTCCCTATAATGTATACTCGGGGTATGCTTTTGTCATCCTCTTCTGAAGGAACTCATTTAGCTATAGATAATGATCTAAAGTACTGGTATCAGTTGATATCTGATAATAAAGTTAAAAATCTAGATTTCTTAAAACAAGAATTTGATCTAAGAGAAACTTGCTGGTTAGAGGTTCAGACCTTTAGACAACATCTCATTGATAAAATAGATCTAATGTCTATAACAGTTAAAGAATCTATTCTAACACTGATTGATTACTTGATATTAAATTTACAACATAAAGTTTCTGATAAAGGTAAGCTTTCATACATACATAAAATTATCAGACAAGAAACTTTTTACAGTGTAGATACCTACTGGAATTATTTCACTTCCATTAATGGTGACCCACCAAATCTACTAGATAAACAATACATATTGGAATCTGCCTATAAAACTACGTCTTCCATTGTCTGGAGACTTTTTACATGGAAATTTTTACATAGATCTTTTTATACACCTTTGTTGATGAATAAAATAAATA
Organism: Protopterus annectens; assembly: GCF_019279795.1. Taxonomy (NCBI): domain Eukaryota; kingdom Metazoa; phylum Chordata; order Ceratodontiformes; family Protopteridae; genus Protopterus; species Protopterus annectens. The sequence goes on along the minus strand of NC_056748.1, from coordinate 676,942,849 downwards.
ATAAAGATAATCTATGTAAAAGATGTAATGTAGAAATTAATGCTGATTGGGCTCATATGTTTTATGACTATAAAATTGAAAGAATATTGGAAGTCAATTAATGAATTTTTGCAGGCTCTTTTTACAGATAATTTCATTATTTCTAAATCTCTTATATTATTTAACACACCTGTACATCAAAGTGTTAAAAAGGTTAAGCTTCCCTTGTTATGGTCTATTCTAGCAGTGGCTAGAAAAATAATAACCAGAAATTGGGTTTCAGATACACCTCCTTCGTTCAATGAATTTAAAAATGTTATGAATATAGTGTGCCATATGGAATTGAATACAGTAAAGTCAAGAACAACTAGAAAAACATCTTATTATATTGTATGGGATAATTTACAAAACTTGTTAAAAAAATCTTAACTTCAATAGCATGGTATTTTAGTTTAATTAATTGATCTGATTGTAGTGGATGTCTTTGTAAATACTTTGGTTGTTTTGTAGAATGTTATAATCATATCTATTTTAATTACTTGTATAAAATTGTTATGATATTTCTTTTGTATGTTAAAAACAATAAACTTGTTTTAAAAAAAAAAAAGAAATGACACCAAATATGTCTTTGCAATCATTTTATTCATAACAAACCAACCAAGAATAACAGTGTCTGATAACTAATGCAAACTTGACTGTTAAGCAGTTACACTTTGAAATGACTACCCCAGTCATTTGGAATTACCATGCCCATTCTGGCTGCCAGATATACTCTGAGTGCATAACCACAAGCCCCCTTGGACTTGTCGTAATACCAAGAAATCAGAGCATAACTCTCAGCCCATACATAAATAGCCTTAAAACAACTTCTTTGGTCATTCTACCATGTCATTATCAAGAGGCTACTGACTAGAACTGGGGAATAGAAGGGAGGTTAAGGTGTGAGGAGACTGCCCAATGGCAATCCACTGGTTGCTGTTTCCTCAAGATGAGGCCTCTATACTGTACCTACCACAGGAATTCATAACTGCAATGTTAAACACAATGAAAACATTTTTTTTCAAATGACTAACTTAAAATAATCATTAACAGCCATGGTTAACAGTAAATTGAAAAAGTCAGAACCTAGGCCATTCAGGTGGATTTCATCTGACTCATAAAACTCTTTGTCCAGCTACATCACATCATAGTGTTCTATAACCTGGTAATCAATGAATCATGCTGCCCAAACCACTTGTTAATAAAGTTCCTAGACATTTCCACAGCTGGACTACGTACAGCTCCTCTCCAAAGAAATCTGGGAATGATAGCAGGCCAGAATTAAACCAAGTGCAGATAAAGTCTGCAAAGCCTTTGAAGCTCAAATAAAATTCTAGCTACCGAGATCTTCTTTGGATCCCTGATTAGGTTACCCCCCCCAACCCCCCCCCCCCCAAGATGTGTGATGAAGGCAGTTGTTATTTTTGATTGGAAGGTTAGTTGTTCCTGATATCCCACAACTGGAACTCTGTCAAACCTGAGAAAGTTGAACCAGTGGTTTGCTCAAAGTTTTTGATACAAATACCCCGTGTGTCTTGATTGTCAGATCAACACTTTCATGGCTGCTCTGAGGGTAAAAGAATATGTCAAAATCCATGGTACTTTCTTCCTTGAAATAAGATAATACAATTACTGCCTTATGTACAGTAGGAGTTCATTAGATAGCCACCTCTCCATCCTCTTTAAAACTGTGGTTGTCACCCTTCTCTGATAAATCAGAAGTTTGGCCTATATGAAACGAGTGAGAAGAGTTCCCATGTGTGAACAAGCCTTCACATGCTAGGGATTTCTTCCAGGTGGTATTGACTTCTGCCAGTGTAATAGAATGACCTCACTTAGAATAGAAAACTAGTCTGGGTGACAGCATTGCAGATAATAACCTAAACAGGGAAGTAGCCCAATGCAAAGGACAGAAAATGTGTAAGAGATGGTTTTATATACACAAATGTATTGGGCTTTGCTGGAATGGTCATTCTTGGACTTTCTTAACCATGCAGTATATGTACTCTTTGTCAATAAAGACATCATCCCAATATACAGTAGACAGTCGAACACTAGCTCTAAACACACTAGCATATAACTAAGTAAACTATGTGGCCCACAGTATATAGGAATAAAAAGCATCGGCTGAATGATAAAGGCCTTTAATAAAGTGTTCTCAAGGGTGACAACTGATAGATTTCCTGGAAATCTGACTGAAAATTCTGGAGTTTTCTAATCCAAACAGTATTCTGTTAATGAGCTAGTGATTACAAAAATCAGGTAGCACCAAACCTGAGCCAACCAACCTAAGGTTGTGAGGTGTATGCACAGAGTGCTGGCTTCATCCTTCACAATACCTATGTACTAAAAATTGCAGGATTAAAGAAAGATGCCATTGTGAGTGTGGGACTGAGGAAGTCATTGCAGAAAAGACTGAAGGCATGCAAGGATGGGAAATAGGTTCTTTGGGTATTGGATGCCCAAGATTTGGATATCATGGCTATCCTTCACTGAAACAAACCTCTAGAGCAGTGGTGCACAACCTTTTTGTGAAGAGGGCCACGACATGAATTCTTAATCCATCTGTGGACCACCTGAAAACATAGTAAATTGTTAAGAGTTAACAATAGGTACAGAAGACTGGCATTTTTACTTAAGACAGCAGTCATGAAATTGCCTGTTTTCTGTATCAACTTTGAATTTAACTTTATTCTGGCTTCCTTATTACAAACACTTGCAGAAAGTTACTACTGTTTACAGACTACAAGTTATAAACAACAAAGAATAGTTACTTCCACAGCTAAAATTAGAGGTGTGCACAACTGCACTCAATTAGGTAAGCACGTGCTGGAAAGTTTGTGTGATTGGAGTAAGGTATAGCATTTTTTCACTTTTTAAAATTTTTGATTACTCTCTGGGGGCCAAAGGGTGTTGCGTCGAGTGTCAGATTTGGCCCCGGGGATGGACATTGTGCACCACTGCTCAAGAGGAATGAATGTCCCACTAGGAGTTGTGTCTGGAGCCAGTAGGTGGAATCTGTTAACCTGAAATTGAGAAAGGATGTCAACTATGCCATTGTTCTTGCCCATGACATGATGTAAACTTAACAAAACTAGCAACCTAACCTCTGGATGGACCCATGAAGACCTTGATGGTCTCTTGTTAAGTTCTTGAGCTACAGTCTGGTAGTTGGAGTAAAAGGCCACCCTCATGTTATAAAAATGCTCATTCCAAATCATAGTGGCTATCTAAATTGGAGTAACTTCCAAAAAAGATTAATATCCTTCTTCCTCATCTCTGACCAAAATGCAGGCCACTTCCCTTGGAGATATCAACCCATACCTATAACATCTGCAGCACTGGTAAAAAACTTCAGATAAACTGGGGAAATCCAAGGGCTTTTGCAGAAAGTGACAGCATTATATTTGAGTAGGAAGGTGTTCTACAGATCAGGAACATCCTTAAGCCAGCCAATAATTTTCACCTTCTGGTGATTAACTTTGCCTCCCTTCAGCAGGTTGGATAACAATCTAAGCAATGTCCTTCCAGGAGAAATAGCTCTGCAAGTGTACTTGAGTAACCCATGCAATTGCATAACTTCCTCAGTTTGAATTTTGTGAGCTGCAGAAACTTATGAATTGAGGATCTGACATGGTGTCATTTTTCTGTGGCAAGTCTGAATGGGACATCAATCAGCAGACCCAGAAAAGTATCCACCTGGGAGGGGTCTTCCAGTTTATATTCGGCTAAAGTTGAATGAAGATGGTCATGCCTTTTTAAGTCACACTCCTCTCTTCACCTACCAGCAAGTAATGGTCTAAGTAATCAATTGCAATTTGTCTTGGGGACATTTGGTACCAACACCAATACAATGCAGAACTAAAGGTTTCAAAAACTGCACAAGTAAGGGAACAACCCCTGGGCATTGTTGTGTCAAAAAGAAGTTCTCATTAAAATAAAATTCTAATTATGGCCAATCATGCTCTCTAATGAGAAGCATGCAGAAAACTGCAACATCACTTCAAGTTTTTTGTGCTAGAACTAGTAGATGAGAGCTTTAGGGGGTGATATGAGGAATAGAATGGAAGTATGTGAAAAAAAATGGATATTGTTTTTAAAGTTGATAGTTTTCCTGGCATTAATGATATAGTATCTCTCAAACAATTTTTGTGTGAAAGACCTTTGAGATATTGAACTTTTGCTAAGATGTTGGTTCTTAAAATTGAATGAATGTTTGATTGCTTTGTTGATTAATAAATGTTTTTGATTGGATGCTTTTAATATAAATGTATGAGCTGCAGTATGGTCTTTTTCTGATGAAGTGGTGTTTAACCGTGAAAGCACTAATGTTATATTAAATAACCATTTATTTTATCTGGCTTTGAGTCTGAGTTTTTGCCATGCAGGGACTTTGCTTTGTTTTTTGTTCTCTGTTCTTTCTATGCAGAGTCTTCATGTCCTCCCTGTGTTCATGTGGGTTTTCTACGGGTGCTCCTGTTTCTGCCCATGTTACAAAAACATCCTTCTGAACCATTTCTACCTGGGCCACCACTGAAAATTGGCTTTGTTCCACTTCAGGCTTTCCCTGTAAACAAATGTTAAATAAATAATAAGGTGGAACTATGATGGTTTTCCACATGGCGGCCCCCAGGCAACATCAGCGACGTTAAATCAACAGCTTAAACAGTTTGAGGATGTGGTTTTAAAATATAAAAAAAACTGCAGTTAGAAAACAACTATTTAAAGGAATGTTTAAGAAGGGAGGAGATTCCTAAAGGACTACGGGTGTGGAAATACCCAAATGGACTAGTGAATGACTCTGCATTTCACAGTGAGTTACTGTCTATGTTTAACAAGCATGGCTGTGATTTACTACATTTGTTAATTAAAAATAATGAGTGTAAAATGTCAGATTTTAATATACAGATAGAAAAGTTAAATGAGAATATTAAAATGGATTTGTTGTTCCCCACCAAAGTTAATGATTTTAATAGTATTTTTGTTAGTGTAGAAAAAAACATAAATGAATCGAAAGACAAAAAGGCTAAGAAACTACACTGGGACCATACAACTCAAGTCATTTACTAGGAAATTGAATCTTAGTTTTTTATACAAGGACAGCAGCAATATGCCAAAGCATGAACTAACTAAGCCCATCACATTTTTGCCTGTTGTTCACCCTGTAGTTAGTTTATTTGAAAAAGTTTGTGGACAACAGGTTCGTGATACTTTAAGAAGTAAATCAGAAAGCAGCATGCAAGACAATTTAAATAAGGGAGAAGTAAGTTTATTAAATTAAATTATATCTAATAAAACTATAAGAATCATGAAACGGGACAAGGGTGGGGGGCTAGTTGTTATAAATGGGGTTGATTACATAGACAGGATGTTTAAAATACTGTTTAATGATACCTATGATGGAGTATCAAGGAATGAATTAAATATAGCCTATAGGAATGTTAAACTAAGTTTGGATGAGATGGTTCCCAATGAAGACCTTACTATTGATGAACGTAAGTACCTGTCCATGAACCACCCAAGGATTCCAACTATGTTTGGAATCCCAAAAATACACAAAAGCATTTAAGATCCTCCCTATGCCCTATAGTGGATGCATCAGGCTGTATTACTTTTACAATGGCTAAATATATTGATTTTCATCTTAAAGACATTCTTACTGGCTGTGAATATATTTTTAGGGACTCCTGGGAGTTTTAATTGGATGAACTTATTTTAGTTACAGTTGATGTATGCGATTTATTCTTTGTAATTCCACAAAAGACAGACTTGGAAATGTTGTATGAGTTTATGTGCCAACACCCAGGTTTTTCTAAGAGTAAAGCTAACACTCTTAGGAGTTTAATGGAAATGGTCTTGGAAAACAATTTTCTTATTTTTGAAAATAAGATTTACAAACAAGTAAAAGGGGTAGCAATGGGGGCAGGATGTGCCCCCACCTTTGCAAACATTGTTCTAGCCCAGTGGGAGAAAAATTGTATTTTTACATCAGGTTTTAAAGAAGAGTATTATGGTAGATTTTTAGATGATACAGTAATTTTTTGGAAAGGAAGTGAGTCAAGATTATAGGAATTTTATGACTGTACAACATTCTTAAAGTTTACTATGAATATGGATTATGAAAAAGTTAATTATCTTGATGAAGTATAGGACCAATAAAAAATGTGTGTCTACATTGTATAGAAACCAACATACTCAATCACTTTTACAAAACAAACAACACAGTGTCAGCACGGAGAAATAAACGTTCAGTTTAATTCCACTACTGCCAAAAGTAAGCGCTTTCATCTCCTACAATGGAGACTTCTTCAGACTAATGGCTATCAACATAGAAATTCAATTTAAATACTACAATAGTAATCAGTTAAGACAATTGGCAATTAAAAGCTTCAAATAGCTATTTAAAACAACAGTTCACAGTAACAATACAAACACATACTTCTATGCACCTTCCTTAATGTTTTAGTCCCTTCCTTTTTAGATACATTATAAATTCTTCCCTATTGTTAAGCCCTGGGGGAAAACAATCATTTAACCTAACCTGCCAACAATATTCAAGCCATCCTAATTCTTCTTCTATATTTATTGTTTTAACATTTGGATGCACTGAATCTCAAACCAAACACTTAAAATTGATTTTACATTTATTTTCAGCATAATGCTTCCTCATAGCATTCTTATTGTCACCTTTGCTTATAGCATAATGGCGTTCATAAATTCTTCTGTATAACTCTCTTTTAGTTCTTCCAACATAAAATGAACTACATTCTAAACACATTAGTAAATAAACAACATTCTTAGATTTACAAGTAAATCTACCTGGAACCTGTACTGATAATTTACCAAGTGTAATTTCATTACTGTCGATATATAAATACTGGCAGTAATTGCAATTATAGCATTTAACCATTCCTTTTCTCTTTTCAACTACTGCATTTTTATTTAACTTACTTTGGAAAAAAAATCTTTGAAGTTTTTTGCTCTTTTTTGCACAAATCTAGGTTCATCTCCTATTTTTTCTATAATTTCTCTATTACCTTTGAGAATGCCCCAATTTCTCCTGACTATTTCCTTAATACTATTGGAATCAGTACTATTTTGTAATGCTAGAGCTGTAGTATAATCTACAGTGATCTTATTCTCGACTTCTTCAATAGTAGTGTTCTTTCTTTTGATAGTTTCCTCAGCCAATATCTTATACAGCATCTCTTGTGGGTAACCTCTGGTTACAATTCTTCTGCAAAAGTTATCAGCCTCGAAACTGAAAATTTCATCATCTTTCGTTAGATTGCTAATTCTTTTTATTTGGCCTTTGACGATGTTAAACTTCGTCTTTTTAGGATGTAAACTTGAATAATGTAAATACATATTGTTTTGAAACTCTATTTTATAAATCTTAGAAACAAGTTTACCATTATTTCTGTAAATCATTAAATCTAAAAAATAATTTTCTCAGCATTAAAGCTATGTGTAAAATTTATATAGGAACATACATTCTTAACATATTTTAAAAACTCATTTAGTTCTTCAATAGTACCATCCCATATTATCAGAACATTGTCAATAAACCGAACCATTTTAACTATATTTTTTGCAAAAACACTTTCAAAAATATGGGCTGACTCCCATCCTTGCATAAAGATGTTCACATAACTTGGACCTAAAGCAGCTCCCATGGCCACCCCATTGGTTTGCACAAAAAGTTGGTCATAAAACTCTAGGTAATTATGGCTCAACACCAAATCTATCATTTCCATTAGTAGTCCCACTGTGTTGGAAGAAAATTCTTTAGATTTAAGTAGTTACATTCTAACCGTCTCCATTCCCTCCTTATTTGGTATCATCGTATATAAAGAGTTAATATCTAAGGTTAACAATAAATGAGAATCAGAAACCCTAATGTTGCTTAGTTTGTTGATACAATCATAACTATCCTTTATGTATGTGATGCTCTTAGGTACTAATTTTTGAAGGTGCTTGTCTACTAGTATAGACATTCCCTCTGTTTTGCTGTTTCTGCTGACAACTATGGGTCTTAGAGGGGGAGAATCAAAATTGTTATGGATTTTTGGTATTCCAAAAATCCTACTAATTTTAGGATTATTGTTGATTATATTTCTTTTCTTTTTTTCATCAATTCTACCCGCACAGAACCACTCCTCAATGTATGAATCTATTAGTGAATATCTCCTCTTTATTTCCGATATGTTAACTGGTTTACAGAAATTAGTATCAGATAACATTTCTTTCATTTTGGTTTCATACTCACTTCTGTCCAGCAGTACCATTGAACCTCCTTTGTCAGCCTTAAAAATAAGTATGTCTTCATTTTTAACAAGAACATCAAAACACACTTTTTTTTTTTTGTTAAATTGTAATATCTAAAACTGGTATAAATTTCTAACATTTCTAAGATCTGCATTTCGCATACATTAAGAAACATTTCCAGTTCTTTTATTAAAGGTGGATTGTAGCAATTTGGTTTATAAATTTCATTCTTATTATGCATTTGTGTTCCCAATATTAAATTAAGGTTTAATTTCCTTACATAATCTCTGATCTCATTGATCATAATCAATTTGTCGGCCCTTTGTGCTGGGGCAAAATTCCATCCCTTACTTAATACACAACAGTCATCATAGGAAATGTTCATACTAGATAAATTGACAATTTTAAAGTTCATACTACTTAGGTCTTCCATTGTCGCTGTTGATTGTTCCAATCCTTCTTTTGACCTTTCCTGCCATACCAGTTTTTTTGTGGCTGTTGTTGATGGTTATATTTTGATTTCCCTTTATTGCCATCTGCTGTAACTTGGGCCCATGTTCTTTTGCGATTATCTATTCTTTGGTATACCTCTATAATTTGTTTATTTTCTTCTCTCACATTTCCTTTTGACTGTGCTTCGATAACTGCTGTTTTCACCTTATTAGCATCTTTGGCTTTAGGTCTAACTACTGGTTCATTAACATGCTGTCTGTTTTCCCCTGTATTAGTTGAATGTACATCAGCCACAACAACATGCATGTTATTCTTGTTGCCTAATCTTTCCGACCTTCTTACAGTACTAACATCTTTTTCAGAAATAAAGGCATTAGCACTACTATATTTGTGCATTAAATCAGCTGGATTAACATGTAGTTGTAACCCCTAAGCTGCAGCAACGCCATTCGCATATTCATTCCTGTCCCTGTGGAACTTCTTAGTTTTTCTTCTCTGGCACAATTCTTCATTCAATTTCAACAAATTTTCTTGAATGAGGATCATCTTACTGTTGAAATTCTCCCTAGAAGTATTAACTTTAAGCAGAACTTTAAGTAGATCGAAATTGTTTTTAACTCTTATGGTGATATCTTCTATTTTGTTAATATTAGTATTACGGAGCAGTTCCATATACTGTAGTCCCACCCTCTGATTGATTTCAAGCCAGTTTTCAGTGAGTTCTTTGAGTAAATCTTTGCCCGCCGGTAAATTTTTAATTCTTAATCCTCTCGGGACTTGTTTAGCTTTTAAGCAATTCTCAAAGAACAAGTTGTCCCATCGAAGACATTTTAAAGACAACAATTAAAGCTCTCTTGCATATTACGAACAGAGTCAATACTTAGTTCAGGTGAAGCATTTCCTTCAAAAGAAAATGAATTGACAGGTGGGGCTAAACAACCTTTCAAAATATCTTCATCACTATTAGCATTTAGACCTGTTCTCCGTTGATTATTGGTAAAAGAATTCACAGTACCTTCTTCATTGACAATAAACGAACCACTAGGGGTATCGTTCAACACACAGCCAACAGAAATGGCCGTAAAACTAGTGCCTGGAATGGAACTTCTCTCCATGACTGACACGCTGCAACAGTACTCAAATACTTTGTTACACTTCAGTAATTGCCTTCCCTTACATCAAAAGAAGGCCCTGGTTAAGTGCCAGTATGTTCTTTGAGAAGTAAAAAGAAAAATAAGTGATGGTATTTATTTTCCAGTTATCGGCACCTTTCTGGCTGGTACTGATTAAGTAATGTGTCTCATAATAAAGTTAAAGATTGTAGGAATAGGTCATGAGTTGTACCGTTCACTACAGATTTTTATTTCATCAGTGGTATAATAAAGGAGAAACTGGGATCTTTTTAGAAGTGATCCAGATTATATAAAAATTGTTGGAGGAAAACATAAACATTGTGTATAAAAAAGCAAGTAACTTCAAGCAGTTGCTTGAAAGGGTAGAGAATAATAGAAACCACAAGGATGGAAAAATGTTTAAGTGTGGGGCATGTGCCCAATGTTGTAACATTTCGGTATGTAAGAAAATAAATCTTGAGGGACATTTTGTGGTAAATGTCCCCAGAAGGTTCCACTGTTATTCTGAAGGAGTGGTATATGCTGCTGCTGTATGTCAGACATGCGATTGTTTCTGAATAGGAAAAACTGTAAGGGGTCTTAAAGACCAAATATATCAGCATTTCTATGACATTAGAAAAATGGACACTAAAATGCATTATTCAGACATATTTGTAAAAATAAAGACCATGTATTTAAATTTTGTATTATTGACCGAAGTGATTCTGGTCCCGGGGGGTCCTGAATGAGATTATCTAGAATATTTGGAATTACAGTGGATTTTACGAATTAATGCTGTAACATACCCATGTTTCTTTAAGTAGTTTCGTAAGACTAAAAATATGCTATATGTTTTAATTATGTATCAGTACTATAAAAGTTAAATGTAACTTGGTGGGTAAATCTTAAACAATTTGACTTTTTAATTAGTGAGGTTTTGTGATAGGTTATTTTGAATGTGTGGGGTTGTACTTTTTAAGTTTTGTAATATTTAAACAAGTTTTGAGATGGTTGTTTTATTCAGATGAAGTCCGTGATATCTGGGCAAAAGCAATCAAGTTTGTGAATAAAAGTGTGATGCTACAAAGTTTCCTGTTCTTCTTCTTGGTTGGAATTGTCTTGTGGTTTTTGTGCTGAAATAAATAATAAATAGTGAAGCATAGTATACTCCTGATTGCTGTTTGCCCTGGGGTACATTTCTGCTTCCGATGCATAGATCTATGTTGTGCTTGAAAATGGACAGGGATGAACTTTGTTTTATGTGAATGGGGAGTCTGTTCCATAGACATGTCTACTCTGCTTATGGAATGAAAAGGCCTGATGTTATATTTGGTCACATGATTGATTTTCTCTTTGGCCATGAAAAAAAATGTCTGCATCTGACTGAGTAATTTTACCTGTGGTTGGGACCTTTATCACTTAAAGAGCTATGATAGGGTTTAAAGCAGGTTGACCCAATTTTGACCAACATTTAGCACCAGGGTGAGTCTTACCACAAAGGTTAAACCTGCAAGCAGGTCTTGAACATTTCGTGTTGATAAAGGCCCAACAAAATGAGACTTTTGATTGGTACTGTTCTGGGGAATCATTGGCAAAAGAATTAGGCTTATTCAGTATGATATGATGGTGAGCCAAATATCCAGGTGTCATTGTTCCACCTAAGGAACTTGTCTTTTGCCTTCAATTTTCTAAACCTTTGGTCATACCAAGGTCAAGTCAATCCCCCAGAGATTTGGTGACCTTCACTTATTGACAGGAAGTAAGCTAGGGTAGAGAGAGCTAGACTTGGGTCATTTCAGTAAGAAAAAAAAAAACACTCTGAGGATAAAACCAGAATAACCATAACACAGGTCCAGACTTTAAAGCATGACCAAACAGCAACCTCATCAACCAACATTATTTTCTGCTAAATAAATAACTGAGGTAAGTTACCAAACTGGTTACTGGCAGATAGCTCCATCAAAAATTGTCCAGAACAGCCTTCTGTTGCTTCCTTCCTATGAGCTGACCAATGGAATGCAGGTGTTCACAAAAAGGCATGACTTAAATACAGTTCTTAAACTCTACCCCTACCATGACTTGCTTGCTGAAAATCATGCTTACTGGTAAGTGACATAAGTCATTAGTTCTTGATTATCTGTAAAGGAAATGCAAGCATTAGGTAACTGGCATTTAGAATTTCTCCATCAAATCTAGATTATGCACATATAATGTTATACATATACTATCTTGCTATCTATATCTAAAAAACAGAGCTTCATGTTTCTCTACCTTAGCTGCCACACCAGAATCCTTTTTAACCTATACTCCTGAGTACATCATTTTATCATGTCCCCATACATGTGTGTATTCCTAAACCAACCTTTGTGTGGCTACATAGTTTACAGCTATTGCTTTTGTTTTAGCCTCATTAATGTTGTATGATAGAAAGTCTTAAAACTGTCTCATAATGTTCCACAAAACTGAAATGTCCTTTTCTGGTTTAGATGCTGTCCTACAGTATTTCCAGCAGAGGACATCTATGTCTTAATAATCCACATTAACAATTAAAAAAATGTCTAAAATAGTCTGTACTTGGTTGAAAGGAGAAGCTTAAAAATCCTTATGTCTTAATTACAATGAGTACCCTGACTGTAATATATATTTTATCAAGAATGCTGACATTTTATGAACAAAAATTATTACAATGTAAACCAGATTACATAATATAGTTGCTGAAATTATAAATAATATAGTTGCTAAAACCCACAAAGTACCTATGAAATGAATGGTCTTAATATCAATACTAGTTCATTTTTACCTTAATATCAGTAGTAAAATAATAGAAAATCCTATATAGTATTTCTCAATATTGTTAATCTGAGTCAAGGTTATAGTAAAAAAATATATAATACAGGACATTTCATCAGAATTAATAATAACAATAATAATAATAGTAAAATACATTGCTCATTCTGATTTATGATTACAAAATGGCACCATGTAGAATTCCATGCAATAATTCTACTCTTCTTCAGTGATGACATCTGACCCTGATTCATCTTCATTAGTGAATCTTGTACCTATGTGTATGGGAAGCATTTCCTCCTACTGGCAAAGCAATTTATCTCATTTCTAGATCACTGTATCAAGCTTAATGTTATGATTAGACAGGCAATCAAAATTTACTAAAATAACTCATTTCTTTCTCTGTGGGATAAAGCACAATAAAATATTCCAGCACATGAAAACATTTTCCCTTGTTTAATAATTTCAAGTGTTTTAGGTTTCTAATACCACAATGGGAATGGACCCCATTCCTAAGTCAAAGTATAATTAAACTTTGTGAAATTAGTATTGTATCAGTCTTTGATGTTAGCTAAAAGTGTTCTCAGCACCCGCAATGTGCCCAAGACTGACTGCTTCTGCAATTTATACAGAGTTACATGTAGTGGTAGCATATGTAAATAGTACTATAAATTAATATTTATGAGACCCATTGCTCCAAGTACTACTGGAACTCTCTGGATACCCTTCTTCTACATTTCTCTTGCTTCTACCTCCACATACTGCTATTTTATAACACTCTCTGTATATAAGACACTGTAACCACTGGGTGTAACAATTTCAATGGCCAATGCTTCTTTTCATGGACTAGTATATCTGGTTTACTTACATGTATTTTTTGAACTATTGGTAATGGGTGATCCCATGTAATGTAAACATTATCATTTTCTATAATGCTTTTTGGCTCATGTTTCCAATGTTTCTCAACTACTTCACTATTATAATATTTTTACAATCCCTAATGCAACAGTATTGCCACATTATTATGGCTTTCAGTATAATGGTCCTCTGCCATTAGTGTATCACATCCAGCAACAAGATGTGCGACTGTTTCCAGTTCTGGTTTACAGAACTTGCATTTGTCTGTTTCTCCCACTTGTTCAATGGATTTTCTAAACCAAGGGGTATGTAGTCCACTCTCCTCAGTGCCAATATTAATGTTTTGTCTTTTGGTTGTCAGATCCTGATCAACATGAGTTTGTTCCTGAAGTTTTCTATACTTGCAGCTATATTTTTACCTTTTCCACATTTCTTGCCTTTTCATCTGATCCTTCTCCCTATCTTCTTTCTTTTGCTTTTTGGCACCTTCAGGTGCTGCCTGACTTTTGTCTGCTTCTGTTTTTGTTTCCATTCCTACTTGATACTGATATGCTTCTGCTAAATTAAGAAGGGAAGTGATAGGTTCATAGGTGTGTACTAGGCTAATGGCCCTGGGGCTTTTACAAGCCTAGCTATAGGATTACCCTGGCATCGTGCCACGTGACTTTAGTTCCCAGTGCCTCTGTTGAGTAGAGCCACTGAAGTTATCACCGGGGGGAATTTCCTATTTCCCATCCACTCATCAAGATTTCTCTTGAAGAGGGTCAGCAAGGTGCTCTGCATGACATGTATGAGAGGTCTATTCCATAGCATGAGCAGTCTCTGGATTATGAACCTATCCCTCCAGTATGTTCTGTTGATTGTGGTAATGAGGTTCAGTTCTCTGGAGCATGTGGTGCGGAGGGATTGGGATTTCTTTAGATGTAGCATTTCTAACAGAGCTGGGTCAGACATGGCTTTGTAAGTCAAGCAGAGATCGCCTCAAGTAGGTGATATGAGACAGAGAATAGTTGGAGTTTTTGAATCTGTCCATATAGGACAAATGTTTAAGGCCTTGGATCCTCTTTGTGAGGTACTTTTGTGGCCTCTCGAGTTGTTGCAGGTATCCAGTAAGGTACATGCCAAATGGGGCATTGTATTTGATGATTGGCCTAATGAGGGAAGAGTAGAGGGAGACAATGACCTCTTTCTTCCTGGATGCAAAACATTTAGTAAAGAAATGTGCCACATAGAAGGACTTTCTGACCAAAGTGGCCATGTGGTGATCAAAAGAGAGAGATTGCTCTCAACCTGTGTTTCCAGATCTCTTATAACACCTTCTGTGTTCACTGAACTACCATCAATGTGGTAATTCATGGGAACCAGGTTTTTCACAAATGGGACGATGACACATTTTTTGGCATTGAGCTTAAGGCCATGGTTCTGACACCAGTCGTTGGTCTCAGTGAGGCCATTCAGTAGGATATCAACATCACTTGGGGAGTTAATATTAGCTCCCAACTTGCAACTGTCTGTGAACTTTGTCAGCCAGAGTCTCTTCTTGTTGGCCTGGTTGTCACTGAAGTAAATACCAAACAGGAGAGGCCCCAGGACCAAATCCTGTGGGACGTCACTCGTGACTAGTCGGAAGTCTGACTTGGAGTCAGCTACTTTCACACTATGGGTTCTATCTGTGAGCCAGTTTGAAACCCACCTAGTGATATAGGGGTTGATGCCTAGCTTAGTGAGTTTTTCTATGATTCTTTAGTGGGGAATGGTATCAAATGCCTCGGCCAGATCAAGGTAGGCTGTATGAACCACCTTAACTTCATCCACAGCTCTGGTGACTGACTCAAAGAAGTTGACCAAGTTGAGCAGGCATGATATACCTTTCACAAAACCAAACTGTGTGGGATCCAGAGTTTGAAGATTCCATATATAGCATCAACAGAACAAAAAGTTCACAGCAGCCATGGCTTAAAAACCCACTATTTATTTCCATATATCCTTGTTTTTTTTGGTCCATGATGATGCGTTCCATAGCTTTACATATCAGACTCATCAGGCTAATGGGGGCGATAGTTTCCAGGGTCTGTATTCTCTCCTCCTTTGTGGAAAGGGATGAGTGTCACAGTGCGCCATTTGGTAGGGACAAAGGCTGAGATTAGGCTGTTATTGAACAGGGCACAGAGGTGAGGTACTGGTTCACACTGTAGTTCATGTAGAACACAGCCAAGGATATTATCTTACACTTGTATCTTTGTGTTTTAAAGCTTTCACTATGTTTGGATCTGGTGAGGTCAACAGAAATGTATGCAGTCCTACAATTCCAGATCTATACATGTAATCAGTTTCACAGAAGCCCATTCCTCTTCAGAGTTCACGAAAAGAATGGATTCCTTTCTTAGTGGGATAAAGTACAACAAAATATTCCAGCATATGAACAATATGTTTCCACAGAATTACTAACTTTAGGTGCAGTCATACAGTATGTGAAAAAAGGCAGCATTCATTACGCCACATTTTCAACTTTGTGAGTATTTGAGCTTGCCCACAGAATGCAAATGATGGAAGAAGGTAAACATTTATACAATAACTTGATGGAGGCCAGCCTAGTTCTATGATGCAGATGAAAATCATTCAGTCACTCTAACAAGTATTTTCATACTGCTGGCAAAACATATTTTCCAGTTTCCAGTTTAATTTATCCAAACCTTCTGCATGAAATCACGGGTTTTCTGCCACCTCTCTCAAGAGTTGATCAAGAGTTGATCAAATCTGTTGTGTAAACTGTTCATACCCTATTCTATTACTTCTCTCAAAATACAAATTATGTTGCATGGATTTGTGACTTCTGTAGCAACTCTAGTCTGCAAATACCTCCATAAAATGACTGGTCCATATGCCATATTTGAACAATAGAGCTTAGAATGCTATGAGTTTTTTCATTTAAGGTCAGTCAAGAAATTAGTTATTTAGCCACCCACTTTGGAAGTTTAAAACTGAGCTGTATTGTTGATTTGAGGACATTAGAAAGGTTGCATTACCTTACTTTAAGTAATAACTTCTAAGATTTGTACAGAAAAGCTCCAAAACAGCCAAGAAATTAGGAAAGGGAGAACATTCATACTTTCTTTAGATATCCCATGCTACAGTATGTCATGTTTTTGTTATAAGACATTGTATAAGAAAGGCACATATGGCAGTGTTAGGCATATACACCAGATTAGATTTGTTGAAGTCTGTGATGATAGGATGTCCTGCCAGCCATGCCAGGAGAAGTACGGTAGTGGATGTATGACTTGTACCAGCACAACTAACTGGAATTTTATAAATAATTATATGTTGTTTGTATATCTCTCTATAGATTTCTATAGATGCTTGTGCTGAAAATGTATTTGTTAGCTCTGCTTGTGTTAATTGTGTTAAAATGTATCAACAGTGTACTCTGCTGAAATGAAGAGAAATGCATTATGGTAACTGAATTAAATGTATATGTTTTAACAGACACACTGGCACAGCAATGGTTAACCAGCTGGCTTATTTTAAGAAAAATGAGGGAAATGTAAATGAGCTATTAAATCATAGAATGTCATCCCACAGTGCTGAGTAGGTCCAGAGACAGTAGGTTTGAGAGCAGCCATTATCTGTTAGCTTTTGTAAAGAAGGGAGGAAGTGTTATAAATGTTTCTGGCTCCTAGGCATTGCCATAAAATCTCTAAATTTGTATTGTAGCAGTATGCTAAAGTTCTGCCTCAAACTTCAAAAGGAGATATTGTGGGATCCTAGAGTCAGTTGACTAGATGAGGTCATTCTGCAAGTTATCTTATACTATATTATATTTTACATGGAGTAATCTCAATATATAGAGTATTCTGTTTGGGAGCCTGACTAGACAGACTGCTCATGTATTTCATTTTGTCTTGCCAAAGTACGTTACTAGGGAACAGTAAATTCTCTTAGATTCAGTGGAGAATATAGTGAAGCTTAGTTTAGATATTGTTTTTCTGTATTTGTTTGAGTCTGTCCCTCAATGTTCTTTTCAATATTTCCTTATAATCTGAACTCTCTGATTTACTGTGAATATATATTCATTATTTTCATGTTCTTTTATTATTTATTATTAAATATATTTAAAACTGTTATTGTGGCCGGTACTTGTAGAGAGTATCTAACCTTTGAGAGTACTTACATTTATTTGGTGGCACTGTGTGGGTCACTCCAGAAGGCCTAGCTATATCGGTGAACTACCATTTGTATTAGCATTAATATTACACACTATAATTGAATACCCTCTTAAGAGCCTTATAGTAACTGACTGGTGGCAGTGACAACTACCTTATAGTTTGGGAAAAGTTGGTAGCATGGGTAAACTATACGAGCTTTTCCCAGGTGCATGTGAAAAATCAAATCTCTCAGGGTGTTTATGTCAGCTACTTGGTGCAGGGACACGAAGCACTGGGTTTACAGAGAGGGCGCTGGAGGACTTGGCCTGGACACTTGGCTGAGGACCAAACCCTACAGCTGTACCAGTGGAGTGTCTTATCTGGAGCAAGACAGATATAGAGACATCCAGATCCTGGGCTGTGTGTGTTCCCTGTGTACTCTTAAGAGAAACTGCACTTGATGCAGAGAGGGCTACATCTGGATATACTAAGTGTATCCATTTGTATTCCAAGTGCACGTCTTTCTTCAGTATCATTGGTGAGGACTCAGCCTCCTTGATTACTGGCCCAGTGTGAGGATGACACATAGTGATGCCCATCACATATTGGCAGCAGTGGTGGGCATTACAAGGCCTATGCATGCTGTACCTGCATTCAGTCTTCTTCCAGTAGAACATATGTGATTTCACCAAAAATGATAATGTCTACATTTTACTAACCTAATCAAGGATTCTTTTTAGCGGGAAAAAAGATCATGGTGCCATCTTTTATTTCTCCCTGACCAGCACTTCAAGTTAAATGATGCTTTCAAAGCATAATATAACTCTATCTACTCTAGAGTATGTCACAAACCACAGTTAGATGTACTGCTGTTTTCCAATGGTAACATCTAGGAATATAGTTTCAGGTAAACAAGATGTCCAGAGCTGTGATAACTGACATTTTTCAAATAAATACTTGTCATGGGGTGGTGATACCCCTCTATCTGACATGCATGGTGCTGTGACTCCCTGCACACCTACTCTAAAAAATCAAGTAATGCATTGCTGCCATTTGTTGGCACACAGTAACCCCTGCCAAAGAAAGTCTTTTTACATGAACTTTTCAAAACATCATTATCATCACCCCCTTTTTCCCATTTTCTTCATGGAGTTGGGGTCTGTGTATACTCTCACCAACTATCTTTGACAGTCATACCTGACTGTCACATGTCTTTTATCCAATAATCTATCTGTTTATTGGATGCCTTCATTGTCTTGCCTTCCACCTGGCTCTCCCAAAACTTTGTCAGCAAACCATATTATTCTTTCCTGTGCAGACCTTTCCTGTGGAACTGAACCACTGTAATCTGTTCATTGCGACCTTCTAAATAATTGGAGCTATTTTAGCTTCTGTTCTGATGTATTCAATCCTTCATCTGTCCCACGGTGTACAAGCTACCATCCTTTTCAAACACTCTACCTCCTCAACTGTTCTGCCTTCACTACCCAGGTCCATGTACCATATAGAAGTACCATTTTTTGTAGACATTTTTTCAGCTACATTGGTATTCTCCTATCACACACTGCCCCGGACATTCTGTCCTACTTGCATCACCCACCCACAAATTCTAGCTTTGGTTATCTCAGACAGACTTTTTCTGTTCAAGCACCCCTCTGAGATAAGGCCAGATACAGTACATCATGACCTATGCAGGCTATGCCTAAGGCCTGGTGCTGGTAGGGGACCCCATAAACATAAAGTTAAACATAAAGTTAAAAAAACCTGTTTCAATATCCCAACTCTCATCCAAATCTCCAAACCCTGATTGCCTCTTGCCTGTGCCCACAGATTTTGTTCTTTCATTTTTTCAAATGTACAATATGTAAAGATAATGTACAATATTCAAGATAATGAGAGTGTGAATGGGACCAAGACATCCTGGAACTAAATGGAGTATGGCAGTATTACCTAAAATTTGTTTTAGTTCCTCTAAATGAGGAAAGCAAGCATCTTTTTTTTAGTTTATTCATTAATTTTCAGGAGCATTGTTTCATTAAATGAATACAAGAAACAGCTCATTGTTGTAAGAAAGGTCTTCTATATAGCACAGCTTATAAACAAAGGGATTTTATGTAGATCTAGGGATAGCATTGTCCCCCTTTACTCAGTCCTCATTAGCCCAGTCATTGAATATAATGCTCCCTTTTGCATGTATCTGTCTAGACACATGCAACAACTGGAATATGCTCAGAAATACCTTACTAAAAGGATACTAGGCCTAAGCAGCATGTCCTACATGGACTGACTCAAAGCCCTGTCACTATACTCGATATCCTACAGAATGCTGAGAGATGACCTGTGTCTGGCATACAAGACATCCTCCAACCCATTGCTGATGTATTTACTACAGATCAACAAGTCAAATAGCATCAGAAATACTCAGTCTAAGAATCTAAACCTCTTCTGCAGCATCAACAGAACAGTTTGGAGGGACCTGTATATTTCACAGAGGATGCTGCTGCTATGGAACAGACTCCCCATCCACATAAAACCAAGTTTGTCCCTGTTCATTTTCAACTGCAATTTAGATCTTTGGATGGGAAGCAGATTATTTGCCCAAGGATTACCCGTGTACCACTAATGGACAAATTCAGCTCCAAAATGTTTTATCCCATGCATGAGTCCCTTCAAATTATATATGGTACCATCCCAGTTATTCTCATTAGGGGTAATATATAATTATCAGCCACGGGATGGGTAAGGCCAATCTATAACCAAATAGGATAGCTTATTTTGAGCACAAAAAGGGAAACTGGCTAGGCTTAAAATGGCCGACAAGGACAGCTAGCCTAGTACTTCCCTATGAACCTATTAAATGTCTTAATAAGAAAATACACACCCATGAAACTCCTGCAGTTCTACTGAGTTTTTAAGTGAGTTAGAATTGTCTGGCACCTATGGTTCACAGATGTCAATGAACTGCTTTTCTGTAGTCAGAACTGCTTTTTTGTAGTCAACCATGCACCCCATGGATACAGGTGGTTCAGATAAAAAAAAATAATATTTAAAATGCATCTTTTTAGGTCTTTTGTCCTCCTCCCCATTATTTTTGGCTCTGTTCATAACTTTTGAGCAAAGAAGCAGAAAGGTCTATTCCTCATAAAATGTGTTGCTTTCTGGTAAAATGTTGTGAACAACAATCACTAAATTATGAAAAACATGAATTTCTGACTACATATCTTTTAAAAATGCTAGCAACTTTCTTAGTATGTAAGAATGATATTTAGAATATGTTTTTGATGTCATCTCTGATTCTTGAGCTAAGAGGTTGGGAGCTCATGGGGGTTGGTACAAAGGTTGCACTGTATAGTTCTCACTGCAATTAGCTCTAATAAATTCAATAACTAACTAATCTAGTGAAAATATATAAATATAAAACTTGATACGTAAAAAATAATATACATATATGTTTTTATAAATACTTGTCAATTGTTGACAATAAATTCATACTTAAAATAAGGAATGATATAGATGTGCACTAAAAAGTACACTTATAATATATACGACTAATTTGTCCATTCAGTAAAAAAACATTTTAAATTGATCTACTCGTTGAGTCCTGGCAACTTGTCTGCAGCCAAAACTAGCTGCCATAATGTTTCTTTACATTCTAAGATGTTGTTTAGATCACCACCATACTCAATTTTATTAATCTTTTCTAACACTGAAAATTCTAATTTCTTAAATTGTTTACAAATTATTGCATGTTTTGCCAAAGAGTTTAACTTATCATTGTTTTTTATGGCCAAATTGTGTTCATAAATCCTTCGTTTCAAAATTCTTTTGGTTTTACATATATAAAAATGATCACAAGACACACACCGAGCAAAATAAACCACATAATCTGTGTTACAATTAAAATAACCTTTAGCCCAGATAGTGTAATTTGAGGATTTGACAAATGTACATGAACTATTACTAATAAACCTACATTGTTTGCAATTTTGACAGGCAAATGTACCTCTCTTGGTACTAACTATTATGCTTGTATCATAACGTTTGGTACTACCAGCTTCTAACATGGACTTCAAATTAACTACCTTTTTATAGGTGAATTTGGGTCTAACACCTAAAGTGGCTGCTAATTCTTTATTACCTAACAATACTTTCCAATTGTTTTCTATTATACCTTTTACTAACCACATTTCATTTACTATGGGTAAAGGGAAAGCGATGTTGTAATTGTTGTCAATGTCACCAGTGTTAGAATCAGAACTTAGACAGATGCCACCAGATAAAAGAATGGGTTTGGCTATGCCTTGTCTTAAAGGAATTACTTCCTGCTCTATCCTTTGAATCCATTAAACTGCATAACCTCTATGAACAAACAATGATCTCAAGAACATAATTTCTTCAGAAAAAATACTGTCATCTGTCGTAAGCCTGCTTAAATGGATCATTTGACTCTTAACAACACCTTTTTTCATGTGTGGTGGGTGTAGACGAATGATGGGTGGGACAAATGATGTACATAGATGTGCCCCTTTACTAGAAGTGGTAACCTTCCAGTTCCATAAGTTATGATGATATCACAGGCAGTGGTATGAGCAGAAGTGGTGAGGTTAGCTCTTCTGCTGAAGGCTACTGCACTGTGAGATATTGTGGAAGCCCTATCTTGCTCCCTATCTACCTGGAACATCATCATCATCATCATCATCATCACAAGGGGACAAGAAATGGGATTACATTACAGTGACTATGAAACAGTGGCAAATTACACTGCAGTTAAGCCATGATAAAGGATAAATTATTATTCCAGGGATAAAATATCAAAGGGGAATATTATGGGGTGACTCTCTGTCACTGCTGCTCTTTTGTCTTGCCTTTAACCCATTAAGTTGTCCACTTAACAGATAAGGTCATGGCTACAATTTGGCTCCCAGAATACAACAAAGTGTAAAGACTTCTAATCTTCTTTTGGTAGATGATTTAAAACCATAGAGTTCATCAGATGAGGAACTGAAACTCAGCTGCAAGTTGTCAAAACTTTTTCAGATGATATAAGAATGTCATTTGGTCTTGATAAATGTGCAAAAGCAACCTTTAAAGCAGGAAAGCTGTAACCTCAAGAAAACATCAGTTTGGGACAAGAGTGTGATATGAAAGAACTTGAAGAAGAGGGAATGTATAAATGTTTGGAAACTGACTAAGGATGAACAGCAAAACGTGAACAAATGTGAATAAAACTCAGTAAGGAATATTTTAGAAAACTAAAATTAATACTGAAAACAGCGTTGACATCTAGGAATGAAGTCCAAGCTATAAACCAATTTGCCCTTCTTGTCCTAACTTACAGTTTTGGAGTGACTGACTGACCTCAAAAGGTGTTGGCTAGGTTAGACAGGAAAACAAGAAGGATACTTCATGTTCATCAAATGATTTATAAAAATCAATGCATATCAAGATTATATATTCCCCGTTCCGAAGGAGATGGGCTTTCTCGAAACTGATTACATGTATAGATCTGCAATTGTGGGACTGCATACATATCTATTGATCTCACAAGACCCAAATGTAGCGACAGTTTTGAAACATCAGTAGAGACTTCCCTGCTTAGTTTAGCAGAAGCATATCAGTGTCAAGTGAAAATGGAAATCAAACCAGTAGACAAAAATCAGGGAGCAACTGAATGTGCCAAAAAAGAAAAGAAAGAATATAAGGTGAAGGATCAGATGAGAAGGCAAGAAATGTGGAAAATGCATAAATATAGTTGTAAGTATAGAAAACTCTTGTAACAACTTCATGTTGATCAGCACTGAATGCAGAAATAGTTGAGGAGAGGTGAATTTAAATCAAAAGACGAAAGGTTAATATTGGAGGCGCAAGATAGTGGACTACATACATGTTCATTTACAAAGTCGATTGAACATATGGGAGAAACAGAAAAATGCAAGTTTTGTAAAACAGACTTGGAAACAGTCACACATCTTGCTGCTGGTTGTGATATAATAATGGCAGAAGGACTGTATACTGAAAAGCATAATAATGTGGCAAGACTGTTGCATTGTGGATTATGAAAACATTACAATATTGAGCTACATGAAAAAGACTGGAAACATGAAACACAAAGCATCATAGAACATAATGATGTTTGTATTACATGGGATCACCCACTACCAACAGTTCAAAAGACAAAAGTAATATTGATCACTGAAATTGCTACACCAAGTGACTACAGTGTCTTAAGTACAGAGAAATACAAAGTCATAAAATACCAGGATTTGCAGGCAGAAATGAGGGCAATATGGAAGAAGGATACTCAGACAGTTCCAGTAGTAGTAGGAGCAACGGGTCTTATAAAAAAAAGAATTTACAATCATACTTAGATATGTTACCGATACATGTAAGTCCATATGAATTACAGAAGTAGTCATTACTGGGCACATTGCAGTTACCGCAATGAGCACTTCTGGCTAACATGAAAAATTGAAACAATACTAATTTCATGAACTTTAATCATACTTTGAATTAGGAATGGGGTTCATTCCACTTCTGGTATTAGAAACCCACAAGACTTGGAGAAATTAAAAAAAGGACAAGAAATGGACATTGTAGTATCTGCCTTGGCTTGATGGTGGTACATCTGTAGGATATAGTGCCCAGCTATTTGAGACTCTGAGACTGCACCAATAATTATGTTATCCAGGAAATGAGGTGAACTGGCTCCTCCCCTTCAGTCATGCCACTCTCTCTGTCTCTCTCTCTTTGTTCACTGGCCATCTTCTGCAACTCATGAGCTACTAATCAAGCTTAATATTGTTGGCTGCTGGCAAGACGTTTTGTGTCTACACATAGCATATAAAGAAAAGTCACTACCATGCTAATAATTGTTAAATTCTAAATATAAGTAATGTGCTTTCTGTGTCTTTTAGTATGTTGCTTTTGGCATAATCTCTCTGCTGCTTGAATCAAGGCACACAGGATTTGATTTATATAGCAGGAATATATGGCTTATGTCTAGTGGTGGTCATTTTTCAGATGTTTTGTTCACTTTGTATTTGCTGTTTAAGCACAAAGAAGGTAATATGTGTATGGCACTCCAGATTCTAGTTGCACAAGGCATCTTCTGTGTTGATATGTTAACTTGAAATACACAAGCTCTAGATACATGCAAGAAATTCTTTACTATGATGAACACCTGCAAAACCTAAACATATATACATAATGACCACAGGCATTGTTTAGTAGGGGTAGTATACTAGTTCCCCCCAAAACAATGCAAGTGCATGAGGGCACACACACACACACACACACACACACACACACACACACACACACACACACGCACGCACGCACGCACGCACACACACACACACACACACACACACACACACAGTCCAATTACTCATATAATCTCATTGCAAGGTTACTCCTCCTCAGAGAAAGAGCAATCATTGTCAAAACATGAAAATGGTGATTGTCCTTTCTTTGTTACCTGCCAGTTTTGAAGTTCAGTAAAAAGTAGATTTCAAGCTTTAACATTCCTCCACAGTAATCATTATGTAAATAAACCACATGGAAATACCATGTTAAGCTAGCACTCTTAAGTAAATGGCAATCTAAACAATTGCAGTTTAAGACAGTCAAGCAAAACTGCCAGTTCTAGTTTATAAATATTATGATTTAAGTTATGCATTGATTTTGCTTAATCACATCTGTTTCTGTTCCATTATTTTACATTTTAAGTTCCCACAAATACTGTTTAAATAGGTGTCAGGATTCAATGAAGCCTTGAATTTTCCTCCCGCAATTTTTAGACAACCAGAGGAGTTGCTGCTGTATTTGATCTTTCTTTAAGATGAATTTGCTAGCTTTCTTTATAGTCATTGAAGTCAGAACACTAGGTATAGTCATTCTTAATGCTGCTACGAAAAGAAGGAAAAATGGGGACACATACTGGGCTTGGGTATCCAAGGTTTTAGACTGGCTGACAGCTGACAGTTTAGTAATCTATAACACATGAGATACAGTTATTTGCCTTATGTGTGAGTTGTATACCATTGGGCTTAACCCTTTCCTCTCTATATATGTCAAAGACAGAAAGCTTCAGCAAGTAAATGCACTGTGCATGGCACCTTGCAATATACTTTCCATCTAGAAAAGTCTATTTACTGTTTTGTGTTGTTTGCTTATTTATTTATTTATTTATTTATGAGACTAATTTGCAAAAAAGGCAAATAGTTGAATAGATCATGTTGTGTTAGAATTAGAGCACAGCAACTTAAAGACATATAGTAAAGGTTTTTATCAGACCATAGATGGAATCAGTTATACAACATATCTCTTAAATGTTGTTTTAATATGTTTTATTATTATTATTATTATTATTATTATTATTATGTACATTTTTCATATTTTGGATATAAAACAGTTCTAATGTCTGAAAATTGCTGTTGAATGCATAATTTGTAGTTGGAGGATGTATTTTATAAACAAAATATATGTCCCAATATAAGTAATGAAACAATCGTGATTAGTAGTTCTGATTAAGTCCTTTTGAATGGTTAATGGGATGAATGCGCAATGATTTTATTAAATTGTGCTCAGTTGTGGTCATCAAAAACTGTGGTACCTAAAGCATTTGGATGTTCATTTGTGTTTTTCAGCTCTTGGATTTTGGAAAGCACCATTTTTTATTATATGACCAAACACTCATAGGAATAGAGAGATACTGACAAGCATGCAGAATACACACACTCACATAAAGTCTCAGTTATATACACACATATAGAAACAGATGCAGTGACAGTCTATCACAGAAATACAATAAATCATAAACACAAATGCACACAGACATAAACATGCACATACATATACATGCATATACACAAGCACTCACACACACACACATGCACACATAGCTGCAGAGGCAGACACAGTCATACTATCAAACACAGTCACAAAAACAAGGTCACACGTGCATGCATACACACACAAACACACACACACACACACACACACACACACACACACACACACACACACACACACACACACACACACACACACACAAACACAAATAGAAAGACTCACTGCCTGCCACAGATCTATACAAACATATATACACACACACACATAAACATACACACACTTATATATGTGATCAGGAATTACAACAATATCACTCAACTCTTTTTCTCAAAAATTCTTGTCATAGCCAAACATAATGGGTACACAAACGCACAAAATCAGAGGTTGATCCTAAATAGTACTCAAATTCACTTAATATGTTAGAACAACAGGTTTTGCATCTATATGCATTTTCTGGACAAAAAAGAGGTATTAAACTTTCATGTCATGCATTACTGATTCACTGTAACCCTCAGTAATTTACCAGTAATCCAAAAATTTCATGAGGGACAGCGGATAACTATGACACAAGATCAGGGATATTCTGCAAATTCAGGATGAATTGAGAAGTATGACAGCCACTTTTTTAACTACATGCACATCAATGCTGCCTTTCCATGAGTAAATCAATGAAAAATTACACACACTGCAAAGCACTGCAGTCCTCCTGATATAGTCTATCTGACAACAACAAACACATGCACATATCCACATCTGTGTGCGCGCGTGCGCGCACACACACACACACACACACAAACACACACACACACACACACAGACAGATACACACACACACACACACACACACACACACACACACACACACACACACACACACACACAAAACATCCTTGGCTGTCAACTGCTACACTTAATTACATAAGTTTTCTTTATTTATTGTTTACCCTACAATCAATAAATACAGCAATTAATGAGAGGAAAGCAAAATTGTGGTTCTTTGTAACTCAAGTTGCCGTTACTTTTGTTATTTTAGATTTATGTTCTTTTTCTTTATTTATTTTATTTATTTGATGTTTGCTAAACATCCTTGTTTAGCATGTAGGAACAAGTTGATGGCTGTCTTTTTTTCCGTCCGTTCCTCCCATTGGCTTATTATCCTGCAGTCAAGTGACAACTTGTTACTAGGCTGTCCACATATAAGAATACCCTTTCAGAACATGTTTGTTCTCTAATAGGGTATCTCATTTAAGATATATCATTTTCTAATATGCATTACCAAAAGCAAAATATGTGAAAAATCATATTAATATGAGTGTTGATCTGTAACAAAAATATCAAAAGACATGCACATGTTATTAATGGAACAGTTGCATTGTAGCATTTATTGGCAAACAAAATATAATAGGATTTATGAATGATTTCTAAGTGTTAGCTCATCCATCCAGGCCAGCAGTTGGGCTAATATGGTGTGAAATACCTCTTTTTCCTGGCATGGTAAACAGATGTCAGCAACAGCAATGAAACATGACTGGCTACAGATATTCATAGGTAGATAGTAGGCAAAAAGAAACAATCAGGCTGCAAAACAAAGACAGAAAGAGAAAGTCAGACCAGGACCACCAGGCAACAACGTACATAGAATAAGGAAAACATGGACACTGTACTGCCTTATGTAGTAGGAAATCAGTTATCAGATACTTTCAGCCTATCCCAGAACAATCAAGGAAATTTTATTCCAAAGCTAAGACATTTGCTGGAATAAGGACCTCTTGCATCAAAATGTCCTAATGATGTATCTTTAAATAAATCTTCTGCCTAAATGGATTTGTAGAACATTTGTTCAACAATGATATAAGTTCAAGGAAAGCGAAATATTTAAATTATTTAACATAAATATTTAATACCACAATGTTCACAATAATCACAAAACATTCAGGTAAAAGCCCTTCTTCAGTGTGAAGATACAATGTAAAACAATAAATAAATTAAGTAACAATTTCAAACAATGTCATAAGGCACAGCCCAATAAGAATAAAAGTATTTATTGAACATTTGTAAGTTAAAAACATAATACTTAAATATATATATATCTATACATATATACATATATATATATATATATATATAAAAATAAAAATTATATATAGAAAATATGTTTATCATTTCAAACACATTTGTTTATATTTTAAACCAGGCTTAACACTATTTGCAGCATTAATCCTTGGTTCACTCTAAACTTAAAAGCATGTCCAGAGCCATAATCAGCCACAGGCTTAGCTTGACCATTACTACTATTACTTCTGTGAGTATGAGACTGATGCTCAATGATGTGTTCTTTCAGCTTCCTGGTTGACTTCCCTACATAGAAAGCTGAACATTTTGTGCATGTACCTAAATATACAATATTTACTGTATTACAAGTAGCAGCACATTTAAAAGTATATTTCTTAGTGTAACACAGTATATAAAGTCATCATCTGTTAATATAGTTTTACAAGAAGAACAGCTATGTCATGGCACTGTCCAAACTTTCTTATTACCATTTTATTACAGTGTTTCCTATATAACCTCTTCTTTAAATTATTACAATTTTTTAAATGCAAAACTGGGTTTACTTGCAACATATTTCATAAGTTTGGGCATTGCTTCCAATGTTCTCCAATTACTTATTATAATCTTTTTAACAACGTCCGTTCTCCTATTATAAGTTGTAACATAACATATATTATTACGTCTGTCCTTTTGTATCATATTTTCTTCTTGACAAATGCATCACCAGAAAAAGGCATGTCTTTTCTTTCATTCTTTACCTCTTGCATATGCTCATATAAAAAAATTAGTATCATAAGCCCTATCTTTAAATTCTTGTACCATATTATCCATTTGTTCAACACATCTGCGGTCACTGGTGTTTAGTCTGCTGACTCATTACAGCTGGGTCTTAACAATACCATTAAATGTGTGTGCAGCATGTATGCTATTCTAATGCAGGTGTCTGTTTGTTTGAAGATCTTTTCTAAAAATGGAGTATAAATGTCATTTCCGTATTTTTCCAACTTCATATCTAAAAAACAAATTTCAACATTAGAGAATTTGAGTTTAAATCTTGTCAGTGGTGGCATCAAGATACTAAACAAATTTAGTCTACTCCTGTTCATCCCCTTCCCAAATAAGGAAGACATCATCCACAAAATGTTTAAAAAAAGATAATTTTGAAGCAAATATTGGTAGACAATTTTATACAAATTAATCTTCCCATTGGCTTAGGGTAATATTGGCATATGTATCACCGACTGAGGTACCCATCACCATGCCTGATATCTGATGATAGACTTGACTATTTAAAATAAAAACATTATTGGTTAGGGCTATTTCAAGTAGTTTGCATAAAATCTCAATCTCCTTTCCAGCTCAGCTCACTATTAACACATAAGAAGTCACGCACCACTTTAACATCATAGTCATTTGGGATTACCATAAATAGGGAATTGCTATCTAGGGTGACACACAAAAACTCATTTAAGCATTGAGAAGCATGTCATTCATAAAATTTAGTCAAAATATCTCTACTATCAGTATCATGTATATAGCTTTTCACATTACCAAGGTAAATAGAAATTGGTTCTGTCACCCAGCTTCTTTCGGACACTATAGGTCTCATAGGTGGTTGATTCAGGCTCTTATGTATTTTCAGAAGTCCATTGAGCATTGGAGTGACTTGGCATGGAACATTAAAGTAATTAAACAACTCAGCTAATGAATTGCTTATTGCCAAGGTGCCCGTTGTTGCCAAAACCAATGTTCGGCCATGCCGAATGTTTCGAAGGTGCC
Organism: Protopterus annectens; assembly: GCF_019279795.1. Lineage (NCBI taxonomy): Eukaryota > Metazoa > Chordata > Ceratodontiformes > Protopteridae > Protopterus > Protopterus annectens. The sequence continues at coordinate 676,912,524 of NC_056748.1, read as the reverse complement.
GCATGCTACCGAACACCACATGGGCATAATATTATCAAAATATGGTTTCCTTCTTCTTCTTTTGGCTTTTTCCAGTGAGGAGTCACCACAGTGGATCACCTGTCTGCTCATGATTGGCAATAAAGTTGTTATGGTGTCAAGTTGCCAGCCCAGCGCCCAACCTTCCACAGAACACACACACACACTCATGCCTAGGGACAATTTAGAGTGTTCAATCCACCTACAGCATGTCTTTGGAATATGGGAGGAAACCAGAGCACCTGGAGGAAACCTATGCGACCACAGGGAGGACATGCAGACTCCGCACAGAAGGCACCCCAGCTGAGGATCAAACCAGAGAACCTCTTGCTTTGAGGCAGCATTGCTAACTGCTGCACCACCACAGCTGCCCTATCAAAATATAGATTCCTGTTCAGCTGAAAACCTAATAGAAGCCAGGTTTCTTGACTGAATGTTACCTTTCTCGTCACTGCTTAACATTTTACCTGCTTGCAAACCTTTCCAAATAATAACAATGTGTTAACCCTGATAAGCTTTGTGATATGTTGTATTCTTTTAATACATTAATATAGTACTGAATTATACTTCTGTCAAGAGTTTCCAATCACTATTTGTAATACTGCTGCTAAGAGTGCTATCTTTAGATGTATTATTGTAACTGATCTGTAAATTTTGTAGGACTTTGTGCCACTTGGCTCTGGTTATACTGAAAGTGCTCCTCTGTCTTAGGTACCTATGTAATTAACAAATCTAAAGAAATTGATCCATCCATCCATCCATCCATCCATCCACAATCCCTTTTCCCCATGTTTGCACATGGGGTCAGGGTGTCACTAATGAATAAATAACTTTATGTGTTAGTATGCCTGATATATTGGTTCTTTTTATGAAAATGTTCAAAAATGTGAAAACATATATGGATAATATACTGAAACTAAAGAAAATTATAAATTTTGGAAAAAGTGGTAACATTGTTTCATTTTGTCCACACAAAATATGGATGGAGACCTGTCTAAATATTTATATAAATGGTAAAAGATGTTTTTGTATGGTATAAAATTTACAGAAATGACAGATCCATTTTTTTTCTTTAAAACGTTTTTGCATTCTGCATTTTATGTGAATTGACTTCAATGTATATAACATTTCTTTTATATTTAGTTTCAGTAAGACTAATGAAGATTCTAGTCTTTTAAGGAAGTGCATTAAATCTTTAGCAATCATCTAAGCTACCCACAAACTCAGGTAGGTGAAACATCAGCTCAGATTCTGCTTTGAATGGTAGCAACACCATCAGTATTTGCAACTGAATTGAAATATGTGCTGCAGGAGTAGAACCTGCTGTGGTAGTAGAACCCACAGCCTTCTGAACCTACAGGCATCAAACATGAAAGCAATACCTGTTAAGATACTCTGCACACTTTCTTAAAGAAAATCTAAATTTATTTGCAAACCAGCTGTGTAAATTCACCATTCCAAATGAAGTTGCAAAATTATAGAACAAGATTCATCTGGAGGATTGCAAAATAATTCTTGTTAAAAATGTCAATATAAAACCATCATCAAAAGCACCACAAACTCTTTTTTGAGGTCTTGATGTTAAATTCCAGTTAAATGATCTTATTGCTCATGAAGTGAGATTTGATAAATCGCAGTTTTAAAATGTAAGTGCACATGTTGGAAAAAATAAGAAAGATGCAAATTAATGCAAAATTACACAAAGGATTATCTTGACCTTTTGCAGTTATAAACAGTCATTCTATGTTCATAGATCTTGGTTTCTGGCTCCCCTGTGGAACTATGGCAGAGTTATTGTAAATGTATTGTCCATGGTGTACGTCTGAGCTCATTATGAGATTAATATGATAGGCAGTAAGATGTTGCAATAAGAATGTCATGATTAATGACATTAAATTTGTTGTAGTAATACTGAGAAGTTGCACAATTCTAAGCAACTATTCAATAAATAAAGTACTGGCCTATCATGTTGATAGTTATTACTGTTTTTTTTTGCTTTAACTAAATTTTAGAATAGCTATCTTATAGTTTTGTATTAATGATGGAATAATTTTATTATTAAATTTTATTTCCAGCAGAGATCATGAGCTACTTTATCAAAATTAACCTTAGTTTACTTTGACACCTACAACTATGCATCAGGATTTCATTGTGCTATAACTAGTCTGAGTGAAATTATGACAAAATAACATGAAATACAGATTCTTGTTAGTGACTTCAGTTATTGAATACTACCTATTATGTTTTTTCCAGCTCCACCTGTGACATTTTAGCCACCATTTGGAGCCCTCATTGTTCTATTCACAATCCAGGAAGGGGGGGATGCCACTGCATTTTATTAGTTACTTTTGAGTATGTGTATTTCCTTATGGAATGCCTGACAGCTTTTTACTGTCAGTAATGAAGCCTGCTTCCAAGGGAGAACACTGTGTTTTATGATTAGAAAAAAATTAACTTTGATGACTATACGACTGACCATAGGATTTGGTAGTGATGACAAAAATGATGAAAAGCCATGAGTCTGCATAAGTTTTATCTATCTATATTTATATCTGTATATCAATATTCCTTTCTTCTGATGGAAAGGATGGACACTAGCATAATGTAGAATATGTCCCAATCTTGGGAATTCCCGAAAGTAGCCCTGTAGGTGACCATTCAAGAGTGAAAGAAAATACGAATGAGGGGAATTTTGGTTCGGCTTTCATCACTGATTTTAGTGGGGATGCCAATGCTGTATGTAGAACTATTGAAAAGGAATGGACTAGGTTCAGTAGAATTAGTGACCTTAAATTAGATTTTAAAACCCCTTTCACATGGGTCTATAGGAAGGGAACAAGTGCTAAAAATGTTTTGGAAGGATATTATGACTGTAAGGGGGGTGGAACTAGAAACAAGAAAGGGACATACAAATGTGGGAGATGTGTGCAATGCCCTTTCATTATGAATACGGAACTAGTCCACCTGGAATCCAGAAAAAGAACCCTAATGGGATGGAGCTACAGTAGTTATCAGACCACCGGGGTTGTATATCTTGCCTTATGTGAGTGCAAGGCATTCTATGTAGGAAAAACCAAGATGAAGCTGAAAAGGAGAGTATATAATCATTTGAATGCCATAAGTAACACAAGCACTAACAATGCACTATATAGGCACAGTATAGAATGTGGAAAAGGAAAGTTTAGTTTTTTTTTTTTACTTGAGGAGATCCTAAGGGATATGAGGGGTGGCATGTGGGAGACCAGAATTTAATATAGGGAACTTTACTGGCAGATTTTTTTTAGAAGCCAGTAGGTTCCCTGGCCTCAGTTTTAAAGCTGAGAGTGGCAAGGTATAACACTTACAAAAGTTTATGCAAATGTGTTATTTTAATTTGTTGAGTCCCTACATAACGAGATTTTGTAATGGGTGTGAATATTGGAGCCAATAGACCACAAAGATAATAGTTCATGAATTTTACAAACTTATATATCAAGCATTTTTATGATTTATTACCCTTAAGGAGAGATGTCGTTTTAACAATTATTTGATGCAAGCAGTAATAGGATTCATTCTACATTATGAATTGCATTACAAATAATTGTTTAAGTGTAGAATTGTTCTTATTTATGTTAGTGAAGGTCAAAAGGTTTGTGGGTAAAGTCTATGAAATGGTAATTTTAGGTATATACTGTTTTTATTGGTAATTTTGTATTTAATTGAAGTATTTAAGGCAATTAATTTAGTTTTTTTCAATTGTATCTGATGAAGTTGAGGATGGAAAGGTATTTTCAAGGGGTATTGTTTATGTGTGTGCTTTCTTACTGCATTAAAATGGTGTTAGGCCCATCAACTGTTACCTGTAAGAGTGAATTACAAAGCACTGGCTACTTCTTTCCCACCAACAAAGCCCTATATCAGTAAACGTCAGCTACAAAACTGAGATCAATTACTGTCTGAATAGTTATACTGGTAGTAAAAGCAATTTTAGTAATGTAATATGTACATTTGGGGGTTGGAGTAGGTGTATGTTAGGGTTAGCACATGTGAGTAAGGGCTGGCTGTGGAGCTACAGCTCATGTCATACACAAACATTCTGAATATATATATATATATATATATATATATATATATATATATATATATATATATATATATATACACACACATGCGTGCACACACACACACATGCACACACATACATTTATATATATATATATATATATATGGAGCTAGGGGTATTCATTATATCAGTGTTACCTCAGAGTACTTAACATTGATCCAGTAATGGCAAAATGTGAATGTCAACACCCATCTGAACATGCAAACAGGTTACTCTTTGGAACATGTGAAACCAAAAATAAGTGTTTTTTGCAAAGGGAAAAGCTCCCCTGCCCCCCACACCATCAACTAATAATACATTCTGACTCTGACATTGGGCAGTCCCCAGAGAAGGGGCATATTCCCCTTTCCTAGGGATTATCCTTTATGATATTGCTGTTCACCATCTCTATTGTTGACCAAAGTTGGTTGAAAACACAGAGGCCGATGTTAGCCATGACTGACCAATCTCATCTATTTATGATGTCTATTTTACATACACACATGCACATTAACATATATATATATATATATATATATATATATATATATATATATATATATATATATAGTTTACTATCATGTAATGTTCAGAATACATTTATTAATAATTAAATAAACATCATTTTCAAGACTGCAAACATCATGAGGCAAAGATAGTAACTAAGTGGACTGTATCAGGATGGCCTTGGTCAGTTGATGACACAGGTGGAACCCTGACTATGCCTTTGATGTCCTGGTTTGATTTGGAATCAAGTATATGAAAAAGCCACTCAGGTAGAAATTATTCTGAGACTGAGTGACCATATGTAACTCTTCAATCCTGTGGGAAGTAGATCAGTTAACTATATAACACAGCACTACCTTGGTTAGTCTCAATACTGTGTTGCAGTGTGTAGGTTCTCAGAGCTGTCCACGCGATGAGCTATGTGCATTACAGTCAAGCATTTCTTTACTGTCAAGCAGATTAGCATTGCTGCTAATTGTACTGCATCTGCCAGCCAACAGCTTGAGGTACATTAATAATATCAAAAAAGACCCGCCCTCTTACAGGACAATGACTACTACTGCATCTATCGCCTCTCACTCTTGTTAGCAGGAGTGTTGAGGAAAGAATGGACACGGTTAATAAGCTGGATTGTTGTGGAGGGTGGTTGGGTGAAAAAAAGCAAGGATAAGAATCAATGATAGCCAATAACATTCATGAAAAAAAGCAGAATGGAGATTAAGTAATGTTTTTTTGTTAATGTAGTCCTTTTCAGGTTAATAATGTTATAGCATTGCTTGTTTAATACAGTGTTTTTCAGGCTAACTGTATTACACAATGTTTATTATGCAATAATGCAATGAGAAGAGAGAGATATGTGTAATGAGAACATTGTGTACATTAATGTAATGAATAGTGTTACTCTGGTGATATCATTGATATATTAATAAATGGCAGGCAGAAGGTAATTAGCTCTCAAAATTCATAAGTAAGTGAGCTGGCCAAGACCACTTTTTTACACTAATTTCTGCATGGGAAAGAGGGGTCAGGAGCAAAATGTAGCAGTTCCACGTAACTAAAACAAATCACTTATTTTTAATGAGAACACATCAGTAACTTATCACCAAAAAACACATATCTTCCATGCCCTTCACTTTTTCACCAGGAAAAGAAAACATGTATATGGAAAATGTAAGCTACTGAGCAAACCTTAATCCTGGTTTGCCTTCTCTTTTTCATCTTATTTCCAGTAGATGGCATGACACGACAAATAATAAGAGAGAAGAAGCTGAAAAATATGGAAAAAAAAGCTTTTTTAAACTGCATCTACCTTCAATAATTTTAACTAAGAAAATGCTGTTCGCAAAATATTTTGCAGAATTATAATTGGAAAAGTACCTCAAAAAATAACTTTTAAAATGTATCATATAAGAAACATAAACTTAGCAGTATGATTCAAGAAGTTAAAATGGTTTTCTTTTTCATATTTTTTATATTGTTAGAAACACACACACAATTGATTGAGTGACCAGTTCAAATGATTGATTGCCCATTTCACTGAATGCACAGGCTTGTTTACTAGATTAGTGTGTATCTTTACTTCGTCCAGTGAGGACACTTAAACATCATGGATGAGACCGCTGGGGACTGTCTGATTTAGTGTACCAGATATTATATGACAGTATACTTTTTGCAGCTACAGCACTGGCACTTAAGGATTTGTATAAACTATTTTTACTTAATAAATAAATAAACAGACATCCCTGCAGTCATTGGTTTTCTATAACATAATTTGTTTTACTCTGAGCCATACAAATCTGGAGCTATGTATTGTCAATGCTAACGCTAATGCTAAACTAATTTCTTCTAATGAACCTGAACTGAATTTTAAAAGCTTATTCTATTATCCATTTGAACCCCAAATGGCTTTAACCGCATCCCGTTTGCGTTTTCTCTTTCTATTCTGAACTTGAAAGCACTATAAAGTCACGCTTCATGAAAACCAAATGGATATAGTCTGTGCAAAACAAATTGTTTCTAGGATAGCATGGGAACTGCCACCTTCACACATAATTATATCATGGCTTTGTTATTAAAGCAAGGTAAAAGCAATGAGGTCAAGCAAATTAATTATAGCTTTTTATAAAAGAAAGAGAATAAATAAGATGAGCTGCTGTATTCTGGAAAATGCTAGCTCTTAAAACACAAAAATAGACTTTTCAAATCTGCAGAGCAAAGTTGTTGAACTTCACAAACTAAAAAAGCTAACTATGTCACTGCATCTTATTGATATCAGTAAAAAGAAAATGACAAATGGCAAAATTCCACCTGGGCCACAGCAGCTTTTAGAACTCTTTGACATGGTGATTGAACTGGCAGTTATGACATAGAATAAGGGTAATTCAGCTAGAGAAGGAGAAAAAGGAAATTGTAAGATTGAAGAGAAAAAAATCAATAATACATGCCGCCTGAACAAAATCAAGACTGTCAAAAGAAAAGCTTGTACTATTACAAAAAGAGCAGTAGGTATTGCACATATTCCCTATAAGTCTGCAACATTATTAATGTTATATCCGGTGTGTTTTTTGTGTGTGTGTGTGTGTGTGTGTGTGTGTGTGTGTGTGTGTGTGTGTGTGTATATATATATATATATATATATATATATATATATATATATATATATATATATATATGGGTCTACTTCTAAATTTCAAAGTTTCAAAACTTCAAATTTCTTATGGTCCAAACCATTGAAATGGAGATCACTGTACAGCACAGAATGGTATATTTACCATTGTCCTTGCTGTAGTGTAATCTTATTATTTATTTATTTATTTATTTGACAGTTGCTGACCGGGTTAGTCTGACTGCACTGCAGCCCTTTTTCAGTGGAAGCCCAAGGAGAAAAGCTCCAAAAATTACAAGTACCGTAACAAATGTAATCACATGAGAGTTTTAACTAAAATTACAATGTGTATGAGATGTATGTTGAAACAACATGCTAGAAAATTGTCATTAAATTGAAAACATAATATAGAGTGAAGTTTCATACAATAGTAAGCAGAATGCAAAAAATATAGCTAAGTTTGTAAAATAGAAAGCAACAAATATATAAACAGGAGAAAAAGCCCAGGGTAAGAACCAATTTCCAAGACTGCAGCTGTGGAAGCTGTAGTAATTACTGACTTTTAGTAGACTTTATTAGACGTAGTGGCAAAAACAGATGTAAAAAAAGGTTGCTGCAATAGGATTATAGGAGGGAGGTGCATTAATTTGGGTCATAGCATAAGCATGTCCATGATATATGTAGAGTTTCCTTTAGTGTTATTTTGAAAGAGTTGGGGCTAGAGATCTGTCTAACACTTAGTGGTAATTTATTCCAAGCAATTGCAATTGAGTAGCTGTAGAGGAGTTTACCAATATTTTTGTTGGGTGAATAGACTTGCAGAAGATGCTGCTGGAAGCTACAGATGGTGCAGTTAGGAGTATAGGGCTGGATGAAGGTAGAGAGAGAGAGAGGGACAGGATGAGGATTAATTTAAGATAGAATGAGCTATGAGAAGCTGGGGTAGTAGAACTTGATGATGACATTCCAGCCACTGCAGGTTTTATAAAGCTAGGCAGTGGTGAGAGTGGTAGTGTTGATTAGAGGCAAATCTTGCAATTTTATTATAGGTGAGTTCTAGTTTTGACAGAAGTTTAGATTGGATATTAGTGAGAATAGGGGCGGTGTAAAGAAGGGTGGGGAGTAGGAATGCTTGTGCAAGAGAGAGCCTAGATCCATCTGTGAGGCTTTTTTTATGCCTATATAGCAGGCCTAACTTTTGATGTGCCTTTTTGATGTACTGCTGAATACGGAGATTGAACTTTAGATGGTCATCGATAATAACGTCTTGCAATTTGTTGTGAGGTTCAACAGAGATGCTGGTGTTGTTAAGGGAGCAGACAGTAAAGGTAGCTTTAAGGTGTTGGACAGATTTAAGGAGGAATAGGAGAAGTTTTATTTGATTAGGGTTAAGTAACCATTGGTTGGAGTTAGGCATTTCTCAATAAGTGCAGAGACTATTGGTTGAGAGTGTGAAGGTGGATGATACTGTCAGAGGAGGAGATGATGTTTGTATTGTCAGCATATTGTATGACAGATGCAAGTGGAAAGAAGAGTGTAGGTCATTAGTAAAGATATTAAATAACAGGGCTCAAAGGATGGAGCCTTAGTGTACCCCAGTTTGCACTGGTAAGAAGGGAGAACAGTTAGATTTGCATTTAACTGCCTGGAATCTGTTGGAGAGAGCGCTGGAGAACCAAGAAAGTGCAGAGGTGAAGAGATTAAGGGTAGTTAGTTTGGACAGAAGCAGTAGGTGGAAACAGTGTCAAAGGCTTTGGAGAGGTCCAGAAAAAAACATGAGATTAGCTCATCATTGTCATGAGAATTTGTGATAGAATTAGTGAATGATAACCGAGCAGTAGCTGTACTGTGATTTGGGTGGAAACCATGCTGTTTAGAGGTGAGCAGATTTTCTAGGATGAGATGATCAAAGAGCTGTTTGTGGATTCACTTTTTGAGAATTTTTAACATGGGAGATAGAATGGCAATGGGCCTAAAATTTGAGGGGTCAATTGAGTTTCCACCTTTATGTAAATGTATGACACAGGATTTCTTCCAGATTTCAGGCAGAGTGTTTTCTTTGATTGACCTGTTGATTAAGATGGCGAAGGGGTGTAGGCGATAGAATTGGTAGAAAGTTTTAAGAATTGAGGTGGTAAGATATCAGCTGATGGAGAGCATGTTTTATGTAGGCTTAGGAGTGACTTGATATAAGTTATAGGGATGGGTTTAAGAGAGAAGGGGCTAGGTATGTTGATGAAGGAGGTGTGGTATAGGTGATGGTGTAATTTTGAGTTAGATTGTGAATAGAGTCAATGAAGAAGGAATTAAGAAAGGTAGCAGTATCAGTAGGAGTGCTGTTAGGGCATTGACTAGATGATCTTGAGTTGGTATATTTAATTAGCAGGGGGTGTGGAGGGTACAGAGGGGCTTGCCCACCTGCAAAAACATAAAAAAAATATCTCTTTGTTTTTATTTATTTTTTTTATATTTACATTTCGAAATTTCAAAACCTTAATCTTATGGTCAAAACACATTCAACAAACTGTTACACTTTTACAGTTTAAAACACAAAATAAACACAAATAAGATTTGTACACAGATGTAAACAAACAACAATAGATATACACAAACAATTTATTACATTTTTACTCAGATGGAAAATTCTAGGCAGTTTTTTTTAAGAATGATAGGTTATTGAATGCCTAGTAGGCTAACCTGGTAGCAGATCCAAAGGGATCATAGGATATATAAGTTAAGAAACAAAGTGTAGGCAGAAGTCCTCCATGTGCACATGAGTGATGGTTAGAGTTAGTCTGGATTAGGACAAGGACATAGCCATTGTTAAGTACTGAATCAGACTTTTCTTGAACTGAGGTAGAGAGAGTTCAGATGTAAGATTAGCAGGAAGAGAATTCCAAGTTTTGCCAACAGAGTTAGTAAATAGAGAGTCTGTGGCTGTGTTGTTGGATTTGAGAGTTTGAACTAGTAGTCTTTCAGATGAACAAAATGCACTAAGGTTACTGTAGGGGGTGATGAGGTTTTTAAGTATGGGTGTATTATCTGGTTGGTAGAGGATGTTATGTGCAACAATTAGTTGGTTAACCTGAAGTAGGTTAGGCAGTTCAAGCCATCCTAGTACATTTAGGTTATGACAGTGATTAGTTCTGTAGGCTGCATCGCTAGCAAATCTAGCAATATGATTTTAGCTGCTAGAAAGTTTATTAAGGTCAGTTTTGCTGAGGTTTGTAAATAGAGGGGAAGCATAGAGGAGGGTGCAGAGTAGATGTTTATGAGCAATTACACTTCTGGCTAATTGCGTTAGGAAGGGCTTGATCCTATATAGTGATCCAAGATTTTATTAACTGTTTTAATAGTTTTGTTAATATGCTGATCAAAGGTTATTATCTGTTATAACTCCCAAGAGTTTGATTGAGGAATCTGGGGAAATAATGGTGCCATTGTTGGATTTTAATGTAAAGGTTTTAGGGGTAGACCTGTGAGTGGGGGAGAAAAGCAGCAGTTTGGTTTTATTAGAATTTAACATGAGACGACAGTTAAGGAGCCAATTTTCAACTGTGTTGAAAGCATTTTGGGACAGAATCTGCAACGCTGTAGGTGAAGTGTCGGAGCATGCTAAAGTGGAGTCATCCGCATATTGAATGCATGTTGCATTTGGAATGACCTTATACAAATCATTGATGAAAATGGAAAATAATAGTGGACCTAATATGGAGTCTTGGGGTACTCTGAGGGTGATGAGTTAAAGGGTGGATAGTTTGCTCTGCCATAGGACAGCCTGTTGTCTACCACTGAGATAGGAGTGAAACCAATGGATGGCCTGGTCATCTAGGGAGATGGATTTCAAAGTGTTTATGAGTATTTGGTGGTTTACCATATCAAAGCCTTTTGAAAGATTGAGAAAGATAGCAGAGGAAAGTTTATTATTGTTTCGGTGTTGGTTAATGACATTAAAGAAAGACAGAAGGGCTGAGGTCATACTATGGAATGGTCTAAAGCCATGTTGGTTGTTGGCTAGAAAATTATTATGGATAAGACAGTACAGGAGTTGATTATGGATGTATTTTTCCATAATTTTAGCCAAGGGTGAAATAATAGCTATGGGTCTATAGTTTGATAGGTCAGTAGAGCTACCCCCTTTATGGAGTGGGATGACATGGGATATCTTCCAGACGGAGGAGATGAATGCTTCAATTATAGTTCTGATGATCAGGATAGTAATGGGATATGCTATGGCATCTGCAGCTTTTTATAGTTATTTTGCAGAGAGTAGATCAGCCGACAGGGTGGTAGTCTTTAGTTTCTTAAGTAATTTTCAGACAAAAGATGTGTAAACTGGTTTGAAGATAAAGGAGAGTTGGGATCTGGGTGTAGTGGCTGGGGAATATGGGCATCTGGGGGATAATTGGTTAGCCAGGTTCTGAATTGTTGTTGTAAAGAAGCTGTTAAAGGTATTGGCAATTTCCTCTGGAGGTTTTTGGTTAGAATCCAAGGGGTGACAGGAGTGGAGGATTGTCCTGGACTAAGGAGTTTGTTTATACCTACCCAAAACTTTTGTGTCTTGTTTTGGTGTTTTCTTGTAGATGAAAGTAATAGTTTTTCTTGTCTAATGTGGTGGATTTTTTTGTTTCATTTCTTAGCTGTCTAATGACCCAAGCCCTATTTCTAAGTAACATTATTTGTCTGGTTTCTTTTGAGAGCCAAGGAGCAACTTTTGTTTTGGTTCTAATAATCCATGCTGGTGCATGGGTGTCAAGGATGGATAGGAATTTGGTATTAAAGTAATTTACTGCTTCTTCAAGTTATAGAACTGACCAATTGGAAGATTTGAGTTCATTTTGGAAATTCTTGCAGTTGAAATTCTTATTATTCCTTACTGTTTTGAAAATGGACTGGTTGTGGATATCAGCCTTTTGCCTGATTAAATAGGTGAGGAGGTGATCACTTACTTCATCAGATAAGGTCCCACTCTTGTATTTGAGGGGATGGGTGTTAACAAGTATCCAATCCAGAATACTTACTTTATTGTTGGGTTTACTGATCCTAGTTGGGGAGGTTACGACCTGTGAAAATCCATAAAGGTTTATGTGGTGAGCGGGGGGGGGGGGGTTTAGAGGAACACATATTCCAGCCTATTTTGAAGTCCCCAAGTACAATGCTTTCTTGGGGGTAATTGCTGGATAACCAATGTAAGATATCTTTGAGGGTATTTATGTTATTGTCTGGGGGAATATACACACAGATGAGATTTATACATTTGTTTTGTTAATGTGGAGCTTAGTGATAAGCATTTCAGCATTGCCAAATAGGGATGTTTGCAGGGCATTATTGGACACTTCAAGCATGGACTTGTACAGAACAGCTACCCCACCCCCTTCCTATTGGTTTGATCAAGCTTTAGGATGTTATTGCCTGGTGGTATAATTTCATTATCTGAAGTAGATGGTTTTAGCCAGGTTTCAGTTAGACATAGTACGTCTGGGGAAAGAGCATCTAAGAGGGCATGTAGGTATTGAATCTTATTGTTTACACTTCTGATATTTAGATGACTGGTCAAGAGTGAGTTTGGGGGTCTGTCTAAGATTTGTGTAGTAGTGGGACAGTTAGTAAAGGACCGACAGCCAGTGGATGAGGATGGGCCAGGATTTGGGTTTATATCTCCATCCATTGTAAGGCTGCATTGTAATCTGATTGTGAGCTTCCAGACGTTAATGAACAGACTTTGGTATCTTTTGGTTTTAGGGTTGGTATATCTTGTTCTAATGGGATGCTGATACCTAGTAAGTAAGGAGTTAGATGGGAGGGAATGTATTAAGTGTTCAAGCTTGTGTATAGCTGTACAAGTGGAGGTTTGGCCTTTTGGGTAATGGAAACCTGGGTATGTATTTTATTCATAGGCATTAAGAAGATATGGAACAAGCAGAAAGGGTAGCAAAGAGTATAGTGGTAGTGGTAGTATTTTAAATGGTTTCATTGCAAGTAACACTGGGGTTATTGAGGATGACTTTTCCCAGTTTAAGATACAATCGAGGGGTTAAGTACTGGAGAGCCTATTGATGACTTGGATATGGTTGACTGGTTGCAGAAAGAGGGAGTGGTTGTAGCACTATATACTTAGCTGTACTGAGGGTGGGTGAGAATTGGGGGCAGGGCGAGGTGTGAAGCAAGCCCAAGCGCAGCAAGGGGAGCAGGGCTGAACCAGACCACAGCACTGGAGCTAAAAGTAGGTTTTTTGTAACTTAGTATTAGGTTCTTCTTTTTATAACAATTTGGTCTACAGAGTCACATTTTTTTGCATTTCATAGTTTTATGGCTATGAGAGTAAATTTCACTTTTATGCACTGGTAAGTCACATTCAAGAGCATACACAAAGCATTAAGCTTTCTTGAGCAGTTTTCCACTGAGGTACTCTTTAATGGGTAGTAAGGGACCTAGTAAGCCAAATCAGATAATAAAGGTTTTCTTAGATATTGATTGGAAGGGAGCTATTAGTGCTTTAGACCTAGTCCAGATATGTAAAATCTAAAATGGTGCCTGCCACACATAATATTTGTTAACTCTGGGATTGGCTTAAGGTAATAAACAGGGAAGGGGAGGGGGAAACAAGAGTGTGGGCTGGCAGTTCTTTTGTACTGCTGCTAATGAGCCAAGATCCAAGCAAAGGCAAGTTTGTGTTTAAGAAAAAATTTAGAATTGACCAAAAACTGCTGTGAAGCTGCAAGTCATTTCTTAACCATTTATCAGATGGAAAACAGCATAACTTTGTATCTGTAGGCTACTGTGCCCTCAATTAAATTAACAAACACACACAGTATTTGATCAGTTATGGATACTATTTGCTAACAGAAGGGAATAAAAGAGAAATGGAAGAAGAGTGTGTGTGTGTGTGGGGGGGGGCTGCTTACAAGGCAAAGCAGAGTGCTCTCACGGGGATAATGAATATTAGCTCAAACATGTAGACACATACACCAAGTTAACTTTAGCTGTTCGTGTTTGCAGACAGCTCAGACCTGGAATGCACTTTTCATATAACAATGTATCCGCCGGTCTGGTTAAAGATAAAGGTGTTATTGCAGCTGATTACTTAGAATTGTGTTAGGTACAAAGTTAACTTTAGCTGTTTGGGTTTGCAGACAGTTCAGACTCGGACTGCACTTTTCATATAACAATGTATCCACCGGTCTGGTTAAAGATAAAGGTGTTATTTCAGCTGATTACTTAGAGTGGTGTTAGGTTGGAGACACTGAGCTCTCTGTGGGGCCTGTAGCAGGGTGATTATTAGATAGGTATATGCATAAGTCTACAATGTGCATGTGTGTATACATATATTTTAACAGACCGGTGTAACTTGCTTGCATTGCTTATTCCAAAGAAAAATTAAAGACAATGTGTTTGTTCTTGCCACTGAGCTTATTCTGTCTCTCTGCGACCTTAATTTTGTTTAGCTACACTCACTTGTCCAAAGCTGCACGTATTAAAAACTGGACATATCACAAAGATTCATAACACTTAATGACTATTCGATGGAATAATAGCATGTTCATAGTTCAGCATGCACTGTCAGGCCAAAGCATCACAACTTTTGCTTTATGCATGTCAGGCTCAGACTGCTTAATAGTACAGCTACCTGTACACATTTCTCCTTAGCAGCACACTCTGCTTTTATTTTATACATGATGGCACCACATCCATTAGAAGACCTGTTTTTATTTAGAGTGCTCTACTCCAGCACTAAGAAATGCATACATGGTAGTTTGAATTTAGTAGACCTTCTAGATTTAGGCTGAAAAAACAAGAAATTGTTAATTTGGCTTCACCTCTGTCTTCATGACAATGTACTTGGAATATGTTTGAACTGGACAGAAAAATGCTACCCTGAATATTTTTATAATCATATACAGAACTGTACCCCTCTCTGAAATCTTGGATTCCCCCTAATACAGTATGACATCGTTTTCACAAAATCTGCTGATTGACATGTGTTCTCACTCATTTTCCAGTGCCAGTTTGACAGTATGTATGGGGTCATAACCGTCTATTATTCTTTCATGTATCAGTTTGACAGCATGTATGTGTATCAGTTTGACAGCATGTATGGGGTCATACCCGTTATTCTTATTTTCATGTATCAGTTTGACAGCATGCATGGGGGGTCATTTCATATTATTTCTTCATTGTATCAGTGACATAGCATGTATGGGGTCATACCATTCTTATCATCTATCAGTTTTTGACACAGCATGTATGGGGTCATACCCGTCTATTATTCTTTCATGTATCAGTTTGACAGCATGTATGGGGTCATACCCGTCTATTATTCTTTCATGTATCCATGTTTTCCTAGATGAACCTTCTTCACAGAGATCAAATCATGTGTGTCAAACGTCTGCATTTCCTCTGCATAATCTTGGTAAGTCACACGTGTTTTTTGCAAGAGTTCCTCTTGAAAAATCATAGATTTTAGTTTTCTGATAATTACAGCCTTGGCAGCTGGAAACTGAACAGATGATTTTGGCATACTATGGTAAATAGTAGTAGTAGTTCATACTGGAAATTATATGAAATTTGATTCTCATAGCCAATCCACTATAAAATGAACACTTGGTTCCCAAAACATAATTAAAAACCTTCCTTACAGACTCCTCAAGGGTCCACATAGCCTCATCTCTTCTCCTGCCTAGTCTG
>NC_056748.1:676764128-676891628 GCF_019279795.1 Protopterus annectens | reverse complement strand
CTACTACTAACTTTTTCATCAGTGGAGAAATATGCACATTGAACATATCTGAACCAATATTGCTCAGATGAATACAATCAGCCATAAACCTCATTAGATCTCTGTCACTAAATGATCTAAAATACCAAACGCCAAGGAAGCAGCTGCCCTAGCTACCCTTTGGTTCAAATACTACCTTACTGTCTCTGTACTTTAAAACTTAATGACTGTCAGACAAAATTACTAGAGTGATGGGAAACTTTTGCCTCAGTAAATATGAATCACTGACTAGACATGATAACAAACTCCTCTTGGGCAGTTTGTCAAAGACATTGCCACATAAGTGAATATCGGTAACGTTTGGAATCCCTAACACTGCCTATAGCTTTTATTAGGTAACATCTTGTTGCAGAGCATCTTCCCAAAACCATGTCAGTGTCCTTCCCACTCTTATGTTCACTCAGGCATCACCACTGTGCACATATCTGTCCAGCACACAAAAGAATGCCCAAAAATGTAGATCTTGCTGTGACTTGAAAACAAACAAAAGCCATATCTACGAGGAACAAACTACTGCTGACTACAGCTACCTAATGTAAGAGAAAAATGTATCCAAAGATCAGCTTCCTACCCTCTTAATTACTTCAATAGACTTACCTTACAAAGACCAATTGGAACCCTACCTATACAGAAAGAATGAGCTGAGAACGCATGGACCAAAAACCCTTGACTTATCAAGGTTCTCTTTAATATGCTATCAAACTGCCAGGCTGACACATCTGACAGCTAGCCTAGCAAAGCTAAATTATCAGATGAAACCATTTCATCTTGCCAAAAGGAAAATATCATAAACCAAAAAAAAGTCATATCAAATAGAAAGATATTGCTTAACTAGTTTAGTTATCTTCACTTTATCATCCGTACACCTAGCCTCCTCTTAACATGTTAAACAAGGAACTATTACAAGTTCTCCCTTGACCTACTTCTATGCAAGTAAAACTCAACAGATCTAACAATTCTATAACTTCATTAATTCTAACCTAAGCTTTACCTTTAATGAGGTTGTTTTTTTCATGTAGCTTCACTAATGTGTATGCTTGCACACAAATCAAGCCCTAATCTGCATCAACTGTAAACCTAAAAAGTTCAGCATCTTACTATGCCCTCCAACTTGTCATACTCAACCTGGGCTGCTGGCATAGCTCAATAAAGCAAATTATACCTTCCTCTGTAGTCTCTCATCCTTCTCCCACCATAAAAATGTCATCCAAATAATGGACTGTCCTTTAATTGGGACCCATTCCTGCAATATCCAATACAAAGTTGTTCTAAAGCTCTCAAAAGTAGAAGACACCACTGCACAACTCAATATTATCACCTGCACAAGGGCCAATATACTTCAGAAATGAGAAGAAAAGTGAAATGCAGCTTCAGTATTCAGCTTAGCTAATCATATCTGACAGCGTCATTCAAAGTAGCATAATGGTCATTCACTAAGCCTATTTCTGGAAAATAAAGATGGTGAGTTATCCATATTTCATTAGGTCTGTTCTTAGTGCCCAAAACTACAAAAGGGAGGGAAATGTTGAATATTCCTAGGATGCTTCATGCTTCATGCCTAGATTTCCTTATCAAGCAACCTTCGCACTAAATTGTCTCAAAACTTAACAGAAGTCAAGTTCTCAGGAAATTCCCTACTCCTTTCACTCCCAGTTTTTTGGAAACATGTGCCCCACACTAGCATCTGAGCCACTGCCTTATTAGGGTGACTTTGCAGCAGTGTCTCCAAAATACTAACCTTAACAGAAGAGTGGGATAGGCAGCCTTCCAGCCACATTTCAAAAGGCCAAAAACTTTACTTCTCCAAATGCAGTCTGCCCTCTGTTATCTGCCTACATATGTAGCACCCATTCCTGCTCATCCTTGCCTACACAAGCATCTTACTACCTCTTGCAGTTTCCCAGCAATGAGTGGAATTTCACTACATTAAGGCTGTGCCCATTTACCTGCAATAAAAGTCCAGTATGCTCTTCCCCTATCTGTGCACTCCCTTACCTGGAGTGTAATTGTACCCCCTACCCTATCCAACATTATACTGAGCCAGGTATTAGCATGCCTGCTCTTCTAATGGAGAGATTTATTTAGTGATCTTAATTTTTGAAAGCACTGATCATTCCCACCAAGTGCTGTCACCCTCCAACCACTGCACCCCCTAATTGTCAGAAATACTACAGTAAGGATAGACCTCAAGATGGATCCTTCTCTTAAGTTACTGCCTAAATGTATGCAAAGCCTAAGACCTAATTATCACAGGTGCTAGTCCTAAACATGAAAGACCACCTGTTGTAGGGCTGCTGTAAGATCCTTTGCTCCTGGGTCCCCTGCTTCAGCAATCCTCTGAGCTCCAGCTGCATCAATAAGACAATCAAATCCACAAATTCTTCCTTCCTGATTTTTTCATTCACATTTTATTCTGTGGAATTTGAGTTGTTACAAAAGAACCAATCCCTCTTCCAAAACAGCTTGTGAACTTTGCAAACCTTCAGCTAGTTCCTTATGATGCAATAAAACCAACTGACCAGGGCCAAATAGATTCCTGGCCAGCAGTGCTAGCCCAAGACACCAGATGTCATCACTGAGTTCAAGCTTTCTTCTACCTCCCTGGTGGCTTCTCTGATGCACTATCACAGTCCTGCCTCCATTATTCCTATCTGGGTAGCTCCCAAACCCTGAACCTACCTTTCCCACGTAAGTACTGCCTTGACACTATCAAGTCATAATCACATAACAAAAAGTGACCCCTCTTATCTTAGCTATGAAGATTTAAAGGATTATTTGCTGGTGGATATGTCTCCATCTCCTAGACTATGCAGATACCCTGTCTCTTTTGTCAGACTGCCGGTTCACCTGGTACCTCTGCTTCCTTAAAAAAACATGCAAGCTTGAGCCATAATTTCAGCCCAATGCTTCTTCAGCCTTGGACACCTGTCATGCTGAAAGACAAACAAAGCCAATATTAGTAACCTATATTCTACCAGCCACTTCCCCATAGCTTCCTGCTGTCCAGGCTCCCAATGTGTGTGATCCTCCTCAAGTAATCTCACCTGTATTCATTTCATTGCTAGCTAATCCAGTCTTTTTGCCCCACCATTTCACAGAACAAGGCAACAATCTAACTACATAAATACATATGCACAGCTCCGTACAAGCTCCAGTAGCAAATAAAAAGATTAAAAGATTTGCCAAGTGACTCAATGAAATCATCTGTCATTTGCCATTGGGACAGGATTTTTTTTAATATTCATGATAAATAATGAATTATTATATCGATTCAGGAAAAAAATCTTGTTGAAGCATAAAGCAACACCTTTTAACTGCCCTGTGAGCTTTGTAATTGAAGGAGTTTGTAAGTTAGTTTACCTCTTAAACAACTTTGTGCTAAATTCTGGACAAAGACAAATAATTAGAGAGGACAAAATACCTAAAATTGATGGTCACGTTTAAATTATTATTGTTATATAGGTTCATAGATGTTTACTAGGTTAAGGACCACAAGGGTCTTTTTATGTCTCACCGTGCATGCCAATAATACGTTCTTAAATTAGTACCAGGCTAACTGCCCTTGTTGGCCATTCCACGCTCAGTCAATTACCACATGTAAGAATCAAACATTGCACCTTGTGCCTATAAGATTAACAAGTAAACCACTATGACAACCTCCCACCCTTTCATGTAGCTAGAGCTATGGAGAGGTGTTGTTAGAATAACAAATTTGCATCATCATATCCTTCAGAAGGATATAGAGTCTGCAGCTTAAATGGCAGTTATTCTGTGACTTCAATCATAGATGATTTGCTAAACAAGCACAACATTTATGATACACGGACCAAAATATGAGCAAACTTTGGGTATTCTGTGAAACAATGTCCAGTTGTGAGATCTAGCTATTACTTAAAGTGACTTTTTGTGCCCATATGCAACATCTCCAAAACAATACCATACCCCATTTGGAAATGAAAGGTCAGGAAAGCTATGTTCTGCATCTCCCACTAGGAGCACTAAAGCACCACTGAAACCCCAAGCCTGAGCCAATGTTGCACTGACATCCCTCATGCCACAAGTAGCTTGCACTGGGTCTATATTAGATAGTCGAAGTTCCGTAACTCCAAACACCTAATGATCAAGCCATTATGTTTGAATTTACAGAACTTGGAGTATCTAAAAAATATAACAACACAAAGCACAAAACAAAAACTTGTTTTAAGAAGGGGTCAAACCCTCCTGCACCCCCCACACCCCCCTCTACTTAAATATACCAACTCAGAGATCGCACCACATTGAAGTGAATGGAAAACTCTGCTTACAGAGATTTCCATTCAAATGTTCGAACATTTACAAATTTAAACGTATGGTCTCGGCCATATGCGGTTCAAACCCACTTGCACTCCACCTCTCCATAGCCTGCCTCTGTCTCCTTTTTTTCTTATATGGCCTAACATTAAGACAACTAAGATACCTAAACTAGACACTGGAATTGCACATACCCTGCTAGAGTACCATACTTCTGATCACTAGAACACTGGCAATTAGGACACAGTGTGCACCAAACACCTGCACAAAATAGGCCTGAATTCTTTCTGTCCTATCTAAAAATATCCTCCCCTTTGTCTACCTTACTTTTTTCACATACTCCTTCCACAGACCTAACATTTTCTATAAGCCAACCCTCTCAGCAGTAAATCTATACACACACACACACACACACACACACACACACACACACACACACACACACACACACACACACACAATACGCATAGCAACTTGATTAACCAACATAATGCCTAAAGCCTAAACCAGACAAATTCCATTTCTGTTCTTGAAGCAATCTGGCTATGGGCAGCTATTATGTTCTCTCTTCATGTCAATGTAGCTCTTTCTAACATAGCCGACATTAGGCAACCACTTTACCCGTGGCCGCTGGGAGCCCCCGATTATCTACCCAAGTATGAGGGCCCCCACATGAAGCAGCCACGGATTTCTTCTGCTCCTTGCTTGGTGCCTCATTTGGCTGTACAGCGTCATTGCGCAATTCCATTTTTTTTTTTTGGAAAGAACTTGCTTCCTTGACTGCTGCAGCCAATTAAGTCCCATACATTGCTTGTAAGCTGCACTCAATCAGGTCCGCTCAGTGAAGCAAGGGACCTGATCAGCTGCAGCATTCAAGGAAGCAAACCTTTTCCACAATTAAGCTTCTGTAAATTAAAAATACCCACCCATTATGAAATGAAACTGCTTAAGCTATTAGTATCATTTTCCTAGTGTTACAATTATTGTGTATAATATGAGTTCCAGTACATGTGAGGTTTATCACAACCAAACAAGGTCTGAAGATCCTACAACGATACGCAAGGAAACCAGATAAGATGCTCCAGAATTCTGCAAACAACTGTCAAAATGCAATGCATCTAGGATTTCCAAGTTTACATTTAATGCATCTACATCTCTGTGATGAATGTTCTGAGTTATGCTTTGCTTTAACAGTACTGAGGACATAAAGTTTTGTAATACAGAATCCTCGTAGTTCAAAGAAGAAACCTTAATGGCAGAGTTATCTAGATCCAGAAAAAGCACTTCCTTTTGGAACAAGGGTGAAAGTCAATTCTAGAAGCCCATTTACTTTATGAATCCCACTCTTTAATGCTACTGACTGGCAGCTTAACCTAAATGTTTTACACTTAAGAAAGATGCTTTAGACTCTAGAATTCAATATGCAGCTGTAGATCCCAGACAGACATCATTAAGTACTATACATGTATCCAATATAAAGACAATCCAGTTGGCAGTAGTAAAACAAAACAAAATTCATGTCTCAAAAATAAATAAAAAAATCACTCCTAGAATTCTCATCTAATTGAAGTTTCTGATATTTCCAGTTTATTTTGAACCCCCTCCCATTCCTTACCAAAAACTATTAGCAATACCATAATGGTGCTAAAAAGTTAACCTTGTCTGCTCATTTTCTTTAACTGACTTTCAAAATAATGCCTTATTTTTCAAATGCCCTTTATTCCATTTGCACATTGCAAACATCCTGGAAATAATCTAGTCTAGAACTGACTGGCTGAAGTTCCTTACAATCAAGAAACAAAGGCAGCAGGGCAAAGATTTTAAGTACTAAAATTCAGGATAGCACAGTGGCATTTAAATGATTGCTCTTGTATTGTGAGTAAAAAGTAAGGTTCCAGTTAATGTAAGTTGTTGTGTCTTTCAGCTTTTCCCAGTTAGGGGTTGCCACAACGAAACTCCGGTCTACTAATGATTGGCAGTAGATTTTTACGTGCCGAGTTGCCAGCCCTGGTGCACAACCTTCAACAAAGGTATGCCCATTCACGCATGTCATGTCTCCACACAGAAGACGCTCTAGCTGAGAATCGAACAAGACAATATCTTACTGTGAGGTGACAACGCTACCGCAGCACTACTGTTATTAAACTATATCACACGACAGCATAAGTGAATTTCAAAAAATTCAGACACAGTGTCTTTCAAAATATATAAAAAAAAAATGAATCACTTATTGCAATCATAATTTCTATTTGTGTCTCCTTTTTGGGATGCAGCAATAAATGACTTCCAACAAAAAAATACTTGCATTAGATCCTAGATAAGCCACATCCAACTCCTGATTAAAATCAGCACTATCTGGACAGAATAGGCTGATAGTTTAACAAAAACTCCTTTAATCTGAACATTCCACATATTGTGATTTACCTCATTTTAGAGTCAGAAAAAATGTGCAGTACTCTTCTGGAAAAATGGATTTAGTCTAGGCAGAGGATTTTAAGAAAGGAGAAGAAGTGATGCAACGGTAGCTGCAATGTCATCTGCATTTGGCCTCACTACAAACTCACAAATGTACTTTGGCCTTTAGTGGTCATAACTGAGAAACTTGAGAGTCCAAATATAAATACAACAACTGTACGGACGAAGGATATTTTTGTTAGCAACAGAGTGTAAAGCCCTCATCACCACATCTTGCATTTTGTCACTACTATTTGGTATCCTTGTCTAGATTCCTGCAAACTCAGAGTACTACTAACATTTAGCAAGGGACCAGACAGTGCTAATATTATTATCCCTCATCTGCAGGATTAATATTTGTATGTATTTAGTATGAAACCATAAACAAATACTGATAATTCTACATAAATTATAGTTCAATAAGTCAGAAACTACACAGCAGACCAACCAAAAATTACAAAATATCCTTTATTGAGCAAGCTATGTATTATAAAATGAGCACTTTCACATTAACATCACATTTCCTCAGGTTTAAAAAATGAAGAATTGTGATGTTAATGTGAGAATGTTTGATTTGCACTGCATTCATTGGTTGCCAATAAATTATATTTCATGATTCCTGGTTGGTCCACTGAATATTCTATTTATTTAATCAGCTCAGCTCATAAAACCTTCCCAAGTCATACTTACCCATTCCCATTACCCACACTGCACACTGTGAGAGGAGCTATCTCTAGATCTCTTCAGCCATGCAGAAGTCAGTAGCTCTGAAAAGTGGCCCTGGGCTCTCTGGCTACATATCATAAGGGCTAGAGGGTGTTTTCCTTTTATTTTTTGCAAATATGTCTTTTGCATATACATTCAAGGTGAGTCTGTTGCTTTTATAGTGACATTTAATCCAATATCACATGCTTTATGGTCTTTTTCCTCCCATCAGTCTTGACAGTGGGCTTTTACAGGGAGCTCTTCTAAGTCTTTCTCTGTCGTCTACATACGAGTTTACTAATTGAATTGGATGTGCACAGATAGCTGCTTCAGAAACCACCAGCAGGCCTGCGTGTGGACATCCAATCTCCTGTCTAACATTTATGCTAGTTTCAAGGGCGTTCTAATTAAACTGTAGGTCTTTCTTAGACTTTGGATGCCTTTTGTTGAAATGTGTGTGGATTTATTGTGGAGACTGTTGGAATGTCATTGAAGAGTAATTAGGAAACAGAAAGTACATTAGAATAAGATGATATTAGGGAAGGACTGTAAGTCACATACCCTCAGAAGTTGTAAGGAAGGACTAATTGTAAAGGTGGAAAGATTAGGTAGGTGATTAAAAGGCATGTAGAGTAGGAAAATTTAGAGAAAAAGCTGAAAGCATTTAACTAGTTTTATTCAATAAAGTATATTAAAAAAGAGGAGGAGGCAAAGTAGCAAGAGTTGTTAAAAGAACTTCTTTCTGGGAGATTTTATGTATTTATTCTGTCTGTTAGCTAGTATTATCTGTTAACCCCAAATAGGTGTGGGAGGTTGGCATAATGGTTTACCTCACAAACAAAAGGTGCTGGGTGTAATTCTCACACGAAACCCACATGAATGCAGGGAGGATATGCAAACTCCACATAGAAGGCACCCCAGCTGAGAATCAAAATGGAGAACCTCTTGTTGCGGGGTGACAATGTTAACTGCTGCACCACTGCACAGCCCCAGTCAGTGTGTGTGTGTGTGTGTGTGTGTGTGTGTGTGTGTGTGTGTGTGTGTGTGTGTGTGTACCATTGTGAGTGGCTACCTTGCTGTGGTACAGGGGCTAGTCATAATGTAACATTGGTACTAAATGCTAGCCAGTGTGTACCTTGACATTTCAAGTCTTTTTAATGTTCTGAATGTAATAACACCACACAGTGATTGTTCAATGGTGCTGCATGAGCTTGATAGGGAAGGAGGCATGATGGCAATATGGTCACACTTTTTATATTCTCCTGGGTAGGGCCCCCAACTTGAATCTTACTGGGGGGCCCCAAAATGCTAGCACTGGCCCTGCTTTCTATTATCATAATAAGTAAGTAAACACAACTGCTGTTTCAGCATCCTATTGTATCTCTGAGTTACAGGAATGTTATATTGTTTCTTTAGAAAATCAGTCATTTCCCTTGTGACAGACAAATATGTTAGAAAAGGACACCTTCCATTAAAAATATACAAAACAAAAAGATAAGCCAGGTAAAGGAGTTATTTACCTGTCTATACATAATTCATTATTTCTTATTTTCCTCTGTAAAGCATCATCTAATTTAATTTAAAGAAAATATTTATTTTCTGTACATCACAGGACTTCCTACGTTTTTGGTGTATATCTTCTGTGTACTGAGTTCATTTGCTTAACTAAAAAGGCAGGATATGCACCATGTAAAAAGGTAACATGGATAAAAAAAGAATTTCCCTGAGTCATGATAAGTAATCGCATCCTTCCACTTTGAGCATTAATAGCTATCATAATTTCTGTGCACAAACCCTGAAAACACCTAAGTCTAAAACTGTATTTTGAGAGCCCATTATGGGATCCATAAGTTCTCTTAAAGTTGTATCTGTTAACTAAAGGCAAAGCCAATTCTGAATAAAAAACAGAGACTGGAAATGCAAAGCAAAAGTGAAGATTTATATTAAATAAACTATGGACATTTCATCTGCAGGAGTGTCAGACTCATCTCCAAGTGATTTATATTAATGCACATGTATCTATCATCTATCTATCTATAAATATATATATATATATAGAGAGAGAGATAGACAGATAAATTAAAATGCTGTCCAATATTCTTAAAAGTCCAGATTCTTGAATGCCTACACTGTGTATACAATCTGTATTTAAGAAAATTCCTACTACATTTACTGCACTCAGGAGTGAATGCAGTCAACACATTGTGCCAGCCTTTAATGGAAGAAGCTGGGAGCAATGCTTGTGTTGTCTGTTCACTCAGAATGGTGTACACTTAGCATAGGCATTAATGAATCCAGCCTACAGTGTTCCATGGACTATAGCTTATACATTTCACTCAGAAGTAATGAGAGATTCACTGTATCTGGATTCTGATAAACTGGTCAGGACTATTACTGGTTCACAATGAATGACAAGAAAAAAAAACAGTCTTGCTTCCTGTTCTTTTGGCTTCAGGTATTATATAATATTTATTTGTTTATGTTTTCCCTTATCATGTTTTAATGCTGTTTTCCTATATGACCTTCCTTCAAAGAATATTTTTCTATGATATCTTTATTGGATGAATCTTTAAAACATAACCTTTCAGTACCTTTATGTTTTAACAACATAATGTAATTCAGGTACATATTCAACAATACATTGTGGACATTATAAGGTATAAAACTCTCAAATTAAACAATAACTATATACAACATTCATAGGATATGTCCAAGCTATATATATATCTAAAAGACGGACTACTTCTCCATAGAAGCATAAGAAGTAACAGATATAATACTTTAAGTGAATTGTTAACACAATATTTAAACAATTGCTGCTGATGAAAAAAAAACTTTCTTGGAAATGCTCTAAATATGAAATATCACTGCTATGACATCCTGTGTATGAGTATGCTTCAGTCTATGAAAAATTCAGCAAAACTGTGAAATAGATTAGGCCTTAAACATTGCTACACTGAAGCTATGTGTCATTGGACTTTATCACCACCACCTTTTAATATTCTGTGGAATCCATATAAAACTTTGTCAGCTTTGGTAAGTTCTTGCAGAGGGTATGCTGCTGTAAAGTCTTACCCATTTACTGAGCATGCTTGCATTAAAATATTTAATACTGTAGCTTTTACATGCTGATCTCTGGAGACTAATTGCATATCTTTACCAGTCAGATTAGTTTTAATGAGTCTGCCTGAGTCAGTGTCACTTTTTTCCATCTGTGTACTGTTAAAATTTCTGCATTCTCTTAGCACTGACTAAATGTATCATATTAGCAGAAAATACCATTTTTATGAAAATATGAACTATCCAGCTGTTGATCATTCTTTTGAATTGTGTGCTTTAAGCAGTGGTGAACAAACCTGTTGCATACTTTGCAACTGTGACCTGCTGTGGATCAAATTATTAAGGCAAAATGCATGCAGATGCTTGTAGTCTGGCATGTTCTTTGTCATAAAGCATAACACTAGTGTCTGTACTGGACAAAGCATATTATTTAAATTACAATCTGACAAGGATTTTACTGTTTAGCCAGGTGATCCCCACATCTGCTCACCAATTCTTTTAGGTAATTACTGCTTCAGAGCAGTTTTATCGCTGTTTCTGTGACGTATGCAACACCACTACACAATGACTATTTCAAGAAGAGTCATGGATAGGAGGATCCATATACTGCTTTGACATTAAATAATTGGGCAGAAGGGGCAGTGATGTCACATTAATGCCAGTCTTTCCAATTCATGTCATCCAGTATTAGTTCCATTCAAAATAAACTTTCAGTAGTCTCACACTCTGCATACAAGATAGGCCCTTCCATTGAATACCTATTATAAACACCTTTTTGTTCAACAATTCTGACATAGTTACAACACAGGATTATAATCAGGTCACTGAATGTAATATATATGTGTTTGTGACTTAGATGCTAAGAAATTTATGTTGACAGCAAAGCTTGAGAGGTGAATCTTGGCATGCATGTTGAGAACACATAATAGTTTCTTATGATCGTAAATCCGATCATAAGTATTTGTACTTCATGGAGATTTATCTGTTCCATGTACTACTAACTAGTGAAAAGTAAGAGTTAAGAAAAAAAAAAACATGATGTGTAGTGCATTGTGGAAGTGGTTGAAGTCCTTACATACTCCCTGTCTAAGGGCTTCAGTTTCATTTAAAATATTTTGTGCATATTTGAACAGACAGATGGCAGTAATGGGAGTTGAAACAATGTTGTTTCATGTCCTGCTGCTGTTTACTGGTCAGCAGTGCAGACAATATTATCACTAACATTAAATGTGCATAGAGTTTGCGTAGCAATTGTTAAGCACCTATCTAAATGTTGTTAAGGTCAGGTCTCGCACTGCAGTACTGCTGAACTGGAATGAAATATAACTGTTTATTTGAGTGTAATCATAGTACTCCATGAACTACATATCATTTCAGACAGTTCTGTTTATCTTGGAGTCACCTAAACTGCATTTAGGCAGAATCCATAAGTCAGGCAATTAGACACATTGGATTTCAATAAACAATGCAATGTGCAACACTTTCTGTCAGTTTTCAAAAACATTGTGATCAGTTTGTACCTCTCTACTAAAGAAATGCTGTGGTCTTTGACTGCTCATCTGTACATGTGGTACCTGCCATCAAGATGGAGTTTTAGTTTCCTTATCTGAAAATTTTGAACTTAACTGCAAGTACTCATTTATACCCACAGGCTTGTTAGAAAATGCAAATCTCATGGGAATGAAGTAGAAGCACACAGAAAATTTAGCAGGAAAGTAGCAGAAATATTCAATGTTATGAGATATATATTCAGTGTGTCATAAATGCATAGTTAGTAATTTAGACATGTTACTGTACAAATAATCTGAAACAGCTGTCTGAGCTGTTTACCCATACTGGATCGAACACCATCTCTCTGTACCGTGAACAAGCTTTACCCTTGATGATTTCTAAAACTGAGGGTTGATTTATTATTCAAACAATATATTTTCATGAAAACAACTATCAACATTTGCTAACCAGTTTTCTTTATATCAGCTGTTCCATTTTGCTAACAACTGGGAAAGAAAAATCAGAGTCATTATAAATAACGGGCACATATAGACAAAATCATGCTTCTATACATGAAATGTAATTGTAGCAAGTAATGATACTGCTGCTATAAACTAGACGAGCTGGATCACATTTTGACTTTTATATGCTTTTTAAAAACTGCACAATTGTCCTCATTTGGAGAATGGCTGAAGCAGTTCAGCAAGATTAAGTAGAACTATTTAAACTCTGACACTAAGATTACTAAAACAGATTGAGCCAACCAAATGAATTGCTCTGTTGAGGATATATTATAAAAGAGTGAATTGCAAAGTTATTAACTTCAGCACTGTTTTAACTTTTGTCATTTGCCATTTGTACATCTTGCCAAGGGCATTCTTAAATAGTGTGTTGTTACACTCGATCCTTTTTATTAGTGTTTCAGTTTCATGCATTTTGCCACGTTTCAGTTAAGTACTTTCTCCCAAGTGTTATTTCACTATTTGCACTTGTTTGTCTATATAGATTTGCATGTATGACATTTTACCAAAATCACTTTGTACCTTAAAATCTTTTCTTCCTAGCTTTTAAGCATAGCATTTTTTTTGTCAATGCATACGATGACTTATGGATCTTTTTCAAATGTTATATGTTTCTGGTAAGTATTGCTTACTTTATTGTATCTGTTATCTTATGTGCCATATTTTATAAGGCTTTGGCCAGGACTCTTATTACTTGATATTTGCATTAATTCAAATGTTATACATGGTTGTGCCCATGGGTCATGGCTGATAACGGCCTCTGGATTAGACCAGCTACCTGTTTAACAAAGAAGTAAATTATGCCTTACTTATAGAGATGTAATATACTGGAGAAGATACCTTTATTCATCAGAGAACTCGGGGACAGGAAATAAATGTCAGGTTGTACAGCTCTTCTAGAAGGCTGTTAAATTAAAGCCATCATGTAGTCTGGTCACATGTTCACATTGTACAAGTGCTTTCTGAGCATTAGCTCGATAGAAGTGAATAAATCTATTTATTATCACGATTTTAACATTTTGTGGTTTGAAACTATAATCACAAGAAAAGAAATAGCCATCTACAAACATTAGGGATTTTCATTATATAAAGCAAAAAGTAGGAAACCTAAAAGCTGTCAAAACAGTACTCTTAATCATTCTTCGCTGTGAATTATTCATGCATGCTAACCAACCTGATCCCAACCCTACCCTTGCATTTAACCTTGACATTATACCTTATGTTAATAGAACCCCTTTTTGCTAACAGTACTACAATGCAGACAAAGAGTGCCTGCAAATTAGTGGTCTTTTTTTCTTATCAATAAGAATAGTTGAAATTGTTTTCTTTTAAGATGTGTATTTCTTGTCTGTTTTTGTTTGGGTAAGTGTTCCTAATATTTCTGAACATCGACATTCCATAATACACTCTCAGTTTTACTTTAATACTAAATGCTAAATGCCTCATGGTTGAATCATCTTGAAGCTTTAAAATGCTAATGTTTTAATTAAAAACTGGGTAAAAACATTATCAAATACGTTTAACTAAACATCAAAATCTCCTTTAATACCTATAAGAGATAAGTGTGTTTTATGGGAATTAAGTGACTTTAACATACAACAGAATCTAAAAGAGCATCTGTGCAGCTAAATAAAAACTTAGAATTAAAATACTTGCCAGCATTATTAAAAGTCTTAATTGTGAAGCAACTATAAGTTTTATGATAATAATGTTTTAATTACTCATTGGAAAAGGCACATTAGCATGCAAGTGTATATAAATATCAAAGTCTCCTTTAACACCCATCAATAATAATGTGTCTAAAGGGCACATATGGCTTTTTTATATTGAAGATAAAACACAAGAAAGCATACTTGCAGTTAAATAAAAACTTAACACTGTTACCAGAATTCTGTTTTTTAACTTTTTATTTGATTTTAAAACAAAACAATATTTACACAATTATTAATTAACAATCTCATAAAACTATGTACATACTATTTACAAAGTCCATAACAAAATTCAAAATATTTCTAATACAATTAACACTTTTCTAGTAAGCTTTGTAATTTTTCCCAAGCTAATAATTTATGAGACACATTTTTAGTTCTCATTCTTATAGTAAGTGTTTCATTATTGCATACTGATTTTGCTAAACAGATAAATTCATTATTGAATGAGACAGCAGTCTTTTTGGAATGGTTGTTCTAGCTATTGCTAAAATACTCCGAAGAAGAGGTATTTGTCATACTGGAATCATTTCACGTATAGGTACATTAAATAATATAAGAAAATCGGAGATGTTATACTTATCCAACCACAATGCTCTACAAAAGTTTCTGAAGTCAGTCCAAATTGTAAGAACTATTTTACCACAGATTATCATATGTTGCTAATCAGCATTAAAGTCTATCTCACATCTCCAACATTTTGTTTTATCTAATTTATATATAGCTGCTATCTTTTGAGGTGTGATAAAATTTCTATGTATAAATTTCCATGTAAATATTTTCTAGTATGGGAAAGATGTTGTATTCCCTCCTGATTTAAACATTAGTTTTTTTATTATTATCTGAAAATTCTTCTTTATTAATTCTAGATGAGTATGACCAGAATGAGCTATCAAATAAGGTAAATTCAATTCTTAGGATTTTGTAAATTTTTGATAATGAAGGAAATATTATTAAATGATTTGTTACTAATATTAATAGGAACAACAAATCCGTTAGATAAGGCACCAAAAAAAGACTAATAAAACTTCAAAAGTGCCAATATGAGCAAGTAGCTACACAATAAGCCCAACACATAAAACAAAATGCTCACAAAGAGTATGTTACCCCAGCCTCTTTATTGTTAAGCACTTTCTTCCCCAGTATACACCTTGGGGACTTCCTCAGAAAAAGAAACAGAAGAAATGACATTGCTCCAAGTCAACACCCTTTATATGCAATGAAACAATCAATTAATCAATTATTCTTCCACAATTTTAAAGACATAGACACTAAAACACTAAAATCCTTTGTACTTTAAATATACACACAAAAATGTAGAAAATGTTAATTTTTCATTATTAAAAATAATATATTATACAAAATACAATAAAAATTCAGATATTTAAAGCTCTTTTTCTTAGAAGAGGAACCAGGGAAATATGGTCATTTAACCCTGGTTCAACAGTGGCATTTAATCTAATAATCCAATAAAACTCTCTAAGATCAACCTGAAGCTCCCACCAACCACCTCTAAAATGCCATGGGACAACGTCTAAAATGCTAAACTTAAATCTTGTATCTCCTTCACATGCTAGTGTGTGCCTATATAATGCATGTGCCTGCACAATGCATTATTTACATTCCCCTTATTAATGGCATAAAGGTGTTCATATATTCTGGTCTTAAAATTCCTTTCCGTTTTGCCAATATAGCAATATGAACATGTTTGGCAAACTGAAATATATATATAACACCTCTCATGTTGCAATTACCCTTATGTAAAGGAATGCCCCTACCATGCCCAGCTAACAAGGCCACATCGCTAAGATGTAGGGGCATTGATTGCAACTACCATATTTAGTAGTTCCTTTGATAAACATAGTCTTGTTAAGGAAAGTGTGCTCTGTCAAATGTTTAAAATTCCTCCCAGCTTTGTATATAAAGCTTGGTGTCTCCCCAAGTGTGTGAAAAATATCAAAGTTTTGCTTGAATATATGCCAATTCTTCCTTATAATTTTCCTCAATGCACGTTCACCTGAACCATAAGGGATGACCATACTAGTGTCATAATTGACCCTATCAGTATGTTGACTACCTGTTTTTTGAATGGTCACACCACTTCCCAGTAAGGGTTTATATTTTGAACCCCATCCTTCCATCATTCCTTTTCTACTTCTTCAAGAAGCCCTTTTGGGTATACCCTTACCCTAAACATTTCAGTTATGTTGAAAACTTCTTACAAGAAGGTGTCATATGTAGAACACATTCTCCCAGCCCTTACCAATTGCCCATTATAGGTTCATAGGTTCATAGGTAGGTACTAGGCTATTAGCCCTAGGGCCTATATAAGCCTGGCCAAAAAGGTACCCTGGTTTTTGCCACCCAAGAAAATTATTTTCCTGTGTTCCTGTCGAGCAGAGCCACAGAAGTGATCCCTGGGATGAATTTCCTATTTCCCATCCAATCATCAAGATTTTTCTTGAAGAGTGCTAATGAGGAGCTCTGTTTGACATAGATAGGTAGTCTGTTCCAGAATATGGGAAGTCTCTGGGACAGGAATCTATCCCTCCAGCATGTTCTGTTTATTGTAGTGACAAGGTTTAGGTCCCTAG
This sequence comes from Protopterus annectens, assembly GCF_019279795.1. Taxonomy (NCBI): domain Eukaryota; kingdom Metazoa; phylum Chordata; order Ceratodontiformes; family Protopteridae; genus Protopterus; species Protopterus annectens. The sequence continues at coordinate 676,874,765 of NC_056748.1, read as the reverse complement.
AGCATGTAGCTCAGAGGGATTGGGATTTCTTTAAGTGGAGCATGTCTATCAGCTCTGGGTTTGACATAGCTTTGTATGTTAGGCAGAGATCACATCTAAGTAGGCGATATGTGACGGAGTAAAGCTGGAGTTTTTTTTAGATGGTCTGTGTAGGGCATCTGTTTGAGGCCAGTAATCCTCTTTGTGAGGTATTTTTGTGGTCTTTCCAGTTGTTGTAGATGTCTTGTGATGTACATACCAAAAGGGGTGTTGTACTCTATAATGGGTCTAATGAGTGATGTGCAGAGGGGACCAATGACCTCTTTTTTTCTGGATGAGAAAACTTTTGTGATGTGATGAGCCATGTAGAAGGATTTCCTGACCACTGTGGCAATGTGATTATCAAAGGAGAGATTACTGTCCACCTGTGCCCAAGGTCTCTTATTACAGTTTCAGCATTAAGTAGACTACCACTTATGTGGTAGTTCATGGGTACAGAGTTTTTGCCAAAGGGGATGACAATACACTTTTTGACATTGAGCTTCAGGCCATGGCTTTGACACCAGGCATCTGTCTCAGTGAGGCCCTTTTGTAGTATGTCCACATAATTTGGAGTTTTGAATATGGCTCCTAGTTTGCAGTCATCTGCAAACTTTGTTAGCCAAAGACCTTCTGTGTTAGCCTGTACTTCAGAGAAATAGATACCAAACAGGAGAGGACCCAGGACTGAACCCTGTGGTAATCCATTTGTCACTGGTCTGAAGTCGGATTTGGAGTCTGCTACTTTCACAGTGTGGGTTCTGTCCGTGAGCCACTTGTCAACCTATCTTATGACATAGGGATTTATACCTAGTTTAGTGAGCTTATCTATAATTTCAGAGTGGGGGATGGTGTCAAAAGCCTTGGTGAGATCTAGATAAGCTGTGTGAACCACCTTACCCTTATCTATGGCTTTAGTGACTTCTTCAAAGAAGTCAATCAGGTTTAGGAGACATGGTCTGCCTTTTACAAAACCGAACTGGGTAGGGTCTAGAGTTTGGAGATTACCAATGTCTTTGTTTATGAGTTCCATGATGATATGTTCCATGGCCTTGCAGACCAGGCTAGTCAGGCTAATGGGGTGGTAGTTCCCTAGGTCCGTCATGGCTCCCCCTTTATGGAGAGGGATAACCGTTGTGGTGTGCCATTCAGTTTGAACATGGTACTTAGGTAGGGTGCCATTTCATTCTGTAATTCATGTAGAACGCAGCCTGAGATACTGTCAGGTCCCATGGATGCTGTGTTCTTGGCTTTGGAGAGTTCTTCATATGAAAGGGGTGACTACTCTGAAAATCAAGGTAGCTGTTAGAGAAGGGGTCTTTCCGAAATACTCTAGAGGCAATTTTTTTATTGGATGTGTCCTTAGAAATAATCACATCCAAATACTCTATTTTCTCAAGAGAATGTTTAGCTGTAAATTTCAAAAATACACATATATGATTGATGTGGTCCAAAAACCCATCAAGATCCACATTCGAATCATTCCATAAAATAAACACATCATCTAAAAATTTATTGGAAAGTGGTGTGACCATTCAAAAAATGGGTAGTCAACATCAATCAACAACAAGTGTCAATTCTGACAGTAGTATGGTCATCCCTTATGGTTCAGGTGAACGTGCATTGAGGGAAACTATAAAGAAGAATTGGCATATATCCAAAGGAAACTTTGATATTTTTCACACACTTGGGGAGACACCAAGCTTTATATACAATGCTGGGAGGAATTTTAAACATTTGACAGAGCAGACGTTCCTTAACAAGAATATATTTATCAAAGGAACTACTAAATGTGGTAGTTGCAATCAATGCCCCTACATCTTAGATAGTGACGTGGCCTTGATAGCTGGGCATGGTACAGGCATTCCTTTACATAAGGGTAAGTACGAGCATTCTTTTACATAAGGGTAAGTGTAACACGAGAGGTGTTATATATATTTCAGTTTGCCAAACATGTTCATATTACTATATTGTCAAAACGGAAAGAATTTTAAGACCAGAATATATGAACACCTTTATGCCATTAGTAAGGGGAATGTAAATACTGTATTGTTTAGGCACACACTAGCATGTGAGGGAGATACAAGATTTAAGTTTGGCATTTTAGAAGTTGTCCCATGGAATTTTAGAGGTGGTTGGTGGGAGCTTCAGGTTGATGTTATAGAGTTTTATTGGATTATTAGATTAAATGCCACTGTGGAACCAGGGTTAAATGGCCATATTTCCCTGGTTCCTGTTCTAGGAAAAAGATCTTTAAATATCTGAATTTTTATTGCATTTTGTATAATATATTATTTTTAATAAAGAACAATTAACATTTTCTAAAGTTTTTTGTGTGTATATTTAAAGTACAAAGGTTTTAATGTTTTAATGTCTATGTCTTTAAAATTGTGGAAAAATAATTGATTAATTGATTGTTTCATTGCATATAAAGGGTGTTGACTTGGAGCAATGTAATTTCTTTTGTTTCTTGTTCTGAGGAAGTCCCCGAGGTGTATACTGGGGAAGAAAGCGCTTAACAATAAAGAGACTGAAGTAACTTACTCTTTGTGAGCGTTTTGTTTTATTTGTTGGGCTTCTGGTGTAGCTACTTACTCATATTGGCACCTTTGAAGTTTTGTTACTGATATTAGATAGAAGGTTTAGAATTTTGGGAATATGAGTAATTTGTGTATTGAATGTTAATTTGGTTTTATCTTGCATAAATTCTTTACATGTTAGCAAGTCTTCCCAGCTATTATTTTCTATGCTATATTTTGCAATTAATTAATCTGCAGAATGCGTGTTGTTTTCTGACAAGAATTGATGCCAACATATAAGCCCATTCTCCTTTAAATCTATCATTTTTTTGGTATTAAAAGATATTAGACATGTGCTCATGTAAGCTATTGGGAATAATATTATTGTTAGATCTTTACATACACAATTTGAGTTAATTAGTTTTTAAATAATATAATAATTTGATTCATAAATGGAAAGAGGATATATTGGCATCTTTCATTCAATAAATAACCTTTTATAAGCCATTTACCTCAATTGTGTTATACTCATTTAGTCCTCATGTAGTCTTGCCTGTAATTACCACAGTACATTTTTCTTAGACTGCAATTTCTTTTTTTATTGTAGTCTGTACAATATTTGTATTTCCTATAATGTATATCATTTCTTTTCTGTTTTCACAAATTGTATTGTATTGCAATACATTCATTGCATGCATTCACAAGCAGATAATGCAGTATCTTCTCCAACAGAACCTTCTAACACACACACAGTACTACAACTGCACTACTATCCTTTATCAATACTGTATCACTGGCCTGTGACAACAATAAACTAGTTTCATGTCTATTCCTTGACCTCTCCAAAGCCATTGACACTGTCTCCCATCCCATCCTCCTAGATAAACTCTCTCATTTAAGTTTCTCTCCTTCCACCATATCCTGGTTTTCTATCTATCTCTCTAACTGCCAGCAAGCTGTCAAAATTGCACTCTGCCCTATGTTCCTCCCTAATCATCCCAATGGGTGTCCCCCAAGGATCCATACTTGGGCCACTCCTATTCAATATTTTCACCAACCTACTTTACACTTCTTGTCCCAATTCTACACATGTACAATATGCAGATGATTCAGCAGTCATCACCATTACTGACAATCCATCTGACCTCCACTCTACTACCCAAGCATCATTCAACATTATAGAGACATGGCTTTCTGATAACAAATTAATTCTTAACCCCAAGAAAATTAAGCTTCTACTCTTCCTCCCAAAAAAACTCATTAATCTCAAAACTACATTTTCCATCCTATCAAGCAATAACACTATCATTACTGCTGAACCTAGCACTAAACTGCTAGGAGTCATAATAGACGATCAGCTTAAATTCGATCTCCAAGTCACTGCCAATATCAAAAAAACTCACCAGAAACATGAAGTCCTTTACCATAACAAAAGACATCTAGCCAATACAGCCAGAATAACTCTATACCATGCATGTCTTCTTCCCACACTTTTATAAAGCTGTTAATTATTCACAAATCTGAATACCATACTCATAACTAAACTCAAAACTACATACAATAAGGTTGCTAGATTTGCTGCAAACCAAACCTAGAAGTCACACCATTGCCTATCTCTTAAACAATTAGACTGGCTTGAATTCCCTCATTTGCTACTACTACATCAACTGCAAATTATCCACTCCATCCTCTATCTACCATCTTTCGGCCCTAGCCTTCTATCTATTATATCTAAATATTCCACAACCAGGACACTGCGTAGCTCAGACCAGAACTTCCTACAACTCTATAAACGCAAAACCAAAACAGGGTGTCTACTCTATAACTATAACCCTGCTAATACTTGGAACCAACTACCCGTAGAAATTAGGCCACTTGACCAAACCAAGCATTTCAAACTAGCCACTCGGAGATACCTAACATACAAATGGTCCTGCCACTGTAGTCATCCTCCCTGATACTACCCAACCATAGCTTCTGTTCCTCCTCCCTCTATTCTACTCTACTGTCTAGCTTAATAATCATCTACCCCTCCATCTCTATGCTTAATCACTTCATCCCCTTTCTACTCCTCCTGTAATGATACTGTATATTACCACTTAGGAATTATGAATACTGTATTCCGTTCATCACATTGTACCTAGTTTTCTGAGGTATGACCTCTGTCATTGTACCCAACTGCTTTCTGTATGATTTATTGTAAATGTTTTTTTACTGTACAATTTCTGACATTGTACCCAACTGTTTTATTGGATGATTTACTATAAATGTTATCTCTTTAACTATTTTTACATGCAAATGAAAATGTCTTATTAATTTTTTGCAAAATGCAAACACTGATTGCGGAGATTTTCTCCTCGGGTCTCCACTGAAAATGAGCTAAATGCTCAGCTGGACTAACCCGGTTAACAAATGTAAAATAAATAAATTGTTTTGTAAGTTGGGGATTTTCTCCTTGGGTATCCACAGAAAACAGGCCACTGGCTCAGTTGGACTAACCCAGTTAACAAATGACAAATAAGTAAATAAATAAGTAAATATGAATACTTTTCTATCGATATTTATAAATGGCTGTTATATTTTTATTGTTTTGTGTTACCAGTATTTCATGAATTGATTTTCCGCATGAGGTAATAGAAGACTCTAGCCACATGTAAGGCTATATCTCATTCTTCTGAATCTAAAGTGTGCCAATGTTGGGAGATTCTATTTTTTTCTGGGTGCCACAAGAACTTTATTAAAATGGAGTTTAACTTTTTTATAATTGCTTTTGACGGGGGGAGTATTATTAATTGGCTGCTGTATAAAATCTTCTGTAACACTATCATTTTAATTAGCATTAGCCTGTCCTCAAATGTAAAGAATAATTTGTACAATGCGTCTGTTAATTTTAGTTATAGTATTGATTACTTGCTGATAATAAGTTGTTATTGATTGTGTATAAGTTGATTCCATGATTATTCCTAAATATTTTGAGAATTTCCCCAGTTGAAGTTTTTAAATGTAGTCATTCTATCTGTTATCTGTTTTATTAGCAATGTCTTTGTTTTATTTTGACTGAATTTTAGCCCTGAGTTTTTCATAGAAGACCATAGATTGTATTAAATGTTTTAGAGATGTTCAACATTTCCATTAGTGATTAAAATGCCATAAGCAAGCAACTGGATTTTAGGGGAAAGACTTTCATTTAATTTATAAATTTTTTTATTTATATTATGCCTTATGACGTTAGCAAAATGTTGTATTTCACGTACATATAATAAAGGGGATAGTGGAAATCCTTGTGTTGTTCATTTTAAAAGTTTAAAGGGACTAGATATGAAAGTGCCTATATCAAAAAGACTCACCGCATTAGCAATTTATATTCCTTTAATGTTCTAAACAGAGAGGACCAGTTTATTGAATCAACTGCTTTGTTTATGTCTACGCATTTTATAGCAAATTCATTACTGATTTAATTTGCAATGTCAGTCAAAGAAAATAACCTAAATAAATTGCCATGTGCTTTCCTATTAATTATAAAGCCTGTTTGATCTTCCTTTATTAAGCAAGCAAGTATTGAGTTTAATCTCTTATCTAAGATCAACATGAATACATTATAATCTACATTTAAATAGGATATTGCATGATAAGGGGAGCAAGACACTGGATCATAGTTTGGTTTTAATATAGGGGGAATAAGGGAATATTTCCAAGAGGAAGGTAGATTAGATGTATTCTTAACTTCTTCAAATATGTTTAGCAAGATCTTTACAGTGTTATCAGGCATTAGTTTATACAATTCTGGATTTATCCCATCTAGATTGGTGCTTTAAGTTTTATATTTTTAATTTGTTCTTTTAATTCTCTAAAGGAAAAGGGCTTATCCATTTTAAATATTTGTTCTTTTGATATCTTTTGTACATTCTTTTAAAAATCTGTCTAAAAGACTATTGCTACTTAAAACTGGTTTTGATTTATTGATGTCATCATAATAGGTTCTAAATCATGTTAATATATCATTCAGGTCTGTAAATATCTTTGTTTTATCTCTGTCTTTATATATAATTTCCTTAGTGTGGTTACCATTGTTCATGCATTTTGATCTATTTGCTATTTTATGTACATTTTTGGGATTTATTGAGTATGATTGTAGTGTAATTTTGTCTAAATGAATATAAATCTTGTGTTGAAGTATATCTGTATATTTCTTGTTTGTATTTTTTAACTGACTACTTACATTTATATCATTAGGTTTTATATTCAGTTTTAGTTTGTCAATTTCCATTTGGAGGTTTGATAATTTCTTATCCCATTATTTCCTTTTTGCTATATACCAGTTTTTAATCTTTCCACATAAAACTACTTTCAAAGTATCCCAAAGAACAGAATCAGAAACTTCATTATTGTTAAGGGCAGTGATTTGATTTATTTCTTTTAAGGTACGTACCATTCCCAATAGTCTTTTAAATTCATAATATAAGCAGGTATTCTTTGACAATGAAGTAAGTTGTTTCAGCTTATTGTTAATTTAAATGTTATGGCATCATCGTCAGACAGTGGACATGAAACAATCAATACCTCCTTTGTCTTAGAATATATCAGATTTGAGACTAAAACTTTGTCTATATTCATTTGAGCTCAAAATCTATATGAATAATGTGTGAATTTCAAATTGGTAGTTTTAGGTTAGATATATCTCTCAGATTCATTATTTAAGTGTTTTAGTACTGAGGACATTTTTTAAATTTTATTATTTGTAGTTTTATTGACAGATAATATACAATTAAAGTCTCCAGCAAATAATAATTCACCTTTACAGTATGTTATGATAATGTCTGTGTTTTTTACAGGTCTATATCATATTCTCAAAGTTCCAAAACTTTGAATCATTAAAGGATGAACTTTGACTGAAGTCTCTTTGAACACACACATAAAAAAAAAGTAAAAACATTAAAAAAAAAAAATGCTCCCCGCTACTTAAATATACCAACTTCGAGATTGCACTACAGTGCAGTAAAGAGAAATCTTCCCTTTCCATGCTCTATGGTGTCTCCGTTATATGCTTTGAGGTTTTACAACTTCGATCATTAAAGTTTGTTCTTTACTGATTCAAAGTTGTAAGACTTCGATCATATGATAGGAACTCGTTTTTTACCAGTATTCACACCATACTTGGTATCCAGTATGCATTTATGAGAGTGTAGTATTTTTCCTCTAATTGTATTACTATTATATCCAACATTCCATTTTTATCTGAGTATGTATCTATACTTTTAGGTGTTTCTAATGTTTTTCTCCATAAAGTTAAAATACCTCTTCTTTTAGATTTAAACTGAGATCCCACTAAAACAGTATAATATTTTAATAGAAGTCTAGTAACATGTTGGGATACTAAATGTGTTTCTTGTAGGGACCACCATGAACTATTAATCCAAAAGAAAACACAAATTGAGCTGCAGCTCAAAAAATGTATTCACAACTTAAGCACTTTCATCTATAGTATTCAGGACTTCTTCAGAATCTTTTTTATTTATTTATTTGTCATTTGTTGACTGGGTTAGACTGGCTAGGCAGCATGCCCTTTTTCAACAGAGACCCGAGGAGAAAAGCTCCAGTTTGCATAAAGTTAAACATCACTGCAAAGTAAACATTTAAGAGACAATAAAATGCATAATACAATATTTGAGATATACATAGCAATAACAAATATTTGAGATTTACATAATAATACCAAAGGAAAAACATAGTGATAAAATTGTGCTAAACCTAATTAAAGAGAAGTTATCGAACAAGGTGGTACTTACAAAGGTGAATGGGGGGATGAGATGAGGGGACAAATAATAGTAAAGGGGAAACAAGGAAAAGGCAGTCAAAGTGACCTTCAGGTACAGTCTTCGCAGGAGCAGATCCAGGATTTGAGCAGAAATTCCTTAAAAGCTAATTTAAAATCAGTTGTGTTGTTAAGAGAGCATATGTGGAGAGGGAGTTTGGTCCAGACAGAGGTGACAGAGTAGCTATAAAGCATTTTGCCAATGGATTTTTTTGGGTTTGGAAATTTGTAGCAAGAGTTGGTCAGAGCTACGTAGGTCACAATTAGGAATATAGAGGGAGATGAGGTTTGCCAGAAATGGGAAAGCTAGTGGTTGGCGTAAGACAGTGTGGGCCAGGTGGAGCTGTGATAGGATAAGTTGATGTTGGATTTCCAACCAGTGGAGTTTTTTTAGGGAAAGGCAGTGGTGCAATCAATAAGGGAGATTACTGGCAAATCTGGCTATTTTATTTTAAGTGAGTTCAAGTTTAGTAGACAGGTTCTTTTGAAGGTGGGTAAATATAGGTGTGGCATACAGCAGGATGGGAACTAGAAAATCTTGAGGATTTGGATTCTGGAGTTAGGAATGTTATGTTCCTGTACAGAAGACCAAGTTTTTGGTGTGTCTTTAATACAGTTATTGATGTGTATTTCAAACTTGATTTCATAATCTATGTAAACCCCGAGGAGTTTAGTGTGCGATTCAACTTTGATAGTGGTATTATTTAGAGAGGTGATGAAGAAGGAGGGTTTGAGGTGTTGGAGAGATTTAGGAAGGAAGATTAGAAGTTTAGTTTTGTTAGGATTAAGCAGCAGTTGATTGGTAGTGAGCCATTTTTCAACTGAGTGCAGAGATTCTTGAGTGAGGGTGAGTTAGTGAGGTAGATTATCAGAAGTAGAGATTATAGCTGAATCGTCACCATATTGGATAAGAGTGGAGAGAGGGCAGGAGTGGTGGAGATTGTTGGTAAAGATATTGAATAAGAGGGGCCCTAGGATGGAGCATTGGGAAACCACAGTTTGAACACAGAGGCAAGGAGAGTTAGCAGAGAGTCATCTAACTGATCAGATAGATAGCTAGAGAACCAGCTAACAGAAGAGTTACAGAGATTAAGATGAGCTAGTTTGGAGAGAAGGAGGTTGTTGTATACAGTGTCAAAGGCTTTAGAGTGGTCAAGGAATAGGAAAGAGGCTAGCTTGTTATTGTCAAGAGAAGAAGCGATAGAATGAGAAAATTATAGGAGAGCAGTAGAGGTCAGAAACCATGTTGTGTGGGGGTTAGGAGGATCTCTTGACTGAAATGTGAAATGAGCTGTTTGTGTATACACTTTTTGAGAATTTTAGAAAGGGGGATAGGATGGCAGTCCTCCTTTGTGCAGAGGTATAACATACAGTTTCTTCAATATGGTAGGGACAAGGCTTTCCTGTAAAGGCCGATTAATAAGTATGGAGACTGGATAGGCAATGGAGGGTACTGCTAACCTGAGGTAAAGGGGTGGTACGTTATCAGCAGATGGAGTGCAGGGTTTATGCTTGTAGAGAAGTGACCAAATATCAGAAGTGGAGATTGGTGTAATGGTGAATGGAGTAGAAGGGAAGGGAGGGGGAGAGGTGTCAGTGATAGGGCTGGGATTGGGTTTGACTATGATCTGTATGGAATTAATGAAAAAGTTATTTCGTACAGTGGCAGTTTCGAGTGAGGTGGAGTTAAGGGAGGGGTTGGGAGTATAACAGTTTGTTGATAGTAGTCCAAAATTTTTAGGGGTTGGAATGAGGGTTCCTTTGTTGATTAGGATAAAATATCTTTTAGTCAAGACTGATTTGTTTTTAGTTACATTTTGAAGTTCTTTATAGAGCTGGAGGATGGATCTAGCATATGGCATATGGCAGGATTTCCAAGCAATGTCTCTTCTCTGCATGAGGGAGAGAGTGTCTTTGGTTATCCAGTGAACATAGATGATTTTAACACTTATTTTCCTGATGGGGCCCAATGAGTTTAGGATGTTGAGAAATAGGGTGTTACATTTTTGGACAGCTTCTTCAAGGGGGAGGACACAAAGCAATGACCAGTTGATAGAAGAGAGATATTGATTAAATATATTTGTGCCAAACTTAAATAGGTTATGACAGTCTCTATATATGTGTGCTTTAGATGGTTGGAAGGAGTGGTGCTGGATGGAAGTTGGGAAGTGATCACTAAGTGAGTCAGGTAGAGTAGAGGGGTTATGATAGCTATTGGGGTGGGAGGTAAGTTTCCAGTCAGGACTAGAGCCAGTATTAGATTGTTGGTTATTACCAGTGGGGGAGCAAATAAGTTGGGAAAATTATATAAGTTAATGCTTGTGGTAGGGGAGATAGAGGACAGAATGTTCCAGTCGATGGTGACATCACGTAGAAGAATGGTTTCATAGGAGGTGGTTTCAGACATCCAAGCAAGGAGAAGTTCTAGGGTAGTGATGTTGTTACCGGGGGGAATATATATGGAAGCTATTGTGATTTTTTTATGATTGTTTAGATTACAGTTGAGAATGAGTATTTCAGCTGGGTAAAAGCATGGAGGGGTGAAAGGAAGAGGATAGAAGAAGAGATGTTCAGCATAGAGTATAGGTACCCCTCCACTTTTCTGAAGGTCTATCATGACAGAAGATATTGTAACCAGGGGTTTGTGAAGTTTAAGCCACATTTCAGAGATGGATAGAATATCAGAAGTGTGGAGTGATATCCAGGAATGGAATTAAGTGACTTTGGTAAGGATGCTATAAATGTTCAAAGCAAACATTTTACGGTTTTTAGTGGTCGGGGTAGTATATAGTTGGGGGTTGATTTGTGAGGAGGAAGGAGCTACAGGACAGGAATGCTGAGCATGGAGTGAGTCAGGCCATGATTTGGATGAATATCACCTGAGCGGAGCAAGTTAAATCAGAAGGAAGAAGATCTGATGAAATGAGAAACGAAGATTTACATTTTATATACACACACACACACACATATATATATATATATATATATATATATATATATATATGTGTGTGTGTGTGTGTGTGTGTGTGTGTATGTTCCAGTTGTTGCATGTTTCTGGGCAGAAACATGCCAAAGGGGGCATTATATTTGGATCTGTATTAAAAGATCAAATAGTCACAACATTGATTCCCAGTTCATCAAGACCTGGGCATCGAAGAATATAATTGTCATAAGCCAGCTTGTTCAAATCTCAACCCATTTAATTGCAATAGATGGCCAACAGCTGAGATGATAACATCTTACATGTTACTTTTGGTATGTATAATACACTTTGTATACATTCTGACTTACGTACAGATTTCTAAGCTGTTGGCCAACTATTGTGATACAATAAGATGAGATTTGAACAAGTTGGCTTTTGACAATTGTATTCTCCGATGGTTTTAGTATAATCTAAGATGGTTCATCATAATCATTATCATCATCAACAACAACCCTCTATTTTTCCTCATTTTTACAAGGGGTATGGTGCTGTGTCAACTGTTGCCTCTTCTCTCTATTCAGACATACATTTTTACATTTTATGACAGTTATGTCTGCCACTAGCAGGTCTTTTCTCAGTTGATCCATCTTTCTCTGGGCTGAGAGTTTACATTCCTCCATGACTTCTTCCTTTCTTCTTTTCTCTTCCATATTTGCTTTACCAAATTGTCTTCAACCTTCTTGGAACAAAAGATGATTACCCATCTAGTAAGTAACAAAATGACTGTGTTCATCCCTGCCAATGGCAACATGCAACTGTTTTGGTTTTTTTTTTAGAATTTTAAACATGATGTTTCAAGTGAATATTGCATAATGGACCAAAAGTCCATTGTTAGCATTAGTTGTTACTACAGATGTGATGAAAGTGTTGTCCATGCTGGATGCGCTATGAATAAAAGGACAGAAGCAAAACAGAAAAAAATACGTAGAAGACTATTACATATGCATCCATGCTTACTGACATTTGTGTTCCAGATATTAAGGTTGAAACAAATATACTAGTCTGTTTTTTTAGTTATTTGTAGAAAGGTTAGTTGTTTAAAATACTTTTTGGTAAGATTTGATCTAAAGATAAAGCAGCACTCCACATAATGAAATTCCCCAATTATGTCTTTATTTGAATATCGTACAGGAAATGGTGCACAAGACAGGACCCTATTTAGTAAAGATAATTAATATGTTAGATATTAAGATTATTTTAAACCGATTATTTATATATATATATATCTAAGGGAACACTTCACAATGCCGAAATCCAAAAAGATCAAATTTCAAATGGCTGAGACTATTTGATCGAACTTTCGGAATCCTGACAATGTGAACGGAGATCTGCATAGAGTGCGAAATGGGAGATTTGCCTTTTTGGGAGTTGGAGCATTTATGTAGCAGGGGTGTGGAGGCTGCAGGGGTGCTTGCTCCCCTACAGAAACATTTAAATTGTTGTTTTTTTTTTATTTGTTTCGGCATTTCGATATTCTGAAACATCGATAATATGATCTCGATCATATGAAATTCGATGTTTCGGAACTTTGAGATTCTGAAGTGAATCCGCATATATATATATATATATATATATATATATATATATATATATATATACTGCGGTGGCATTGTTGCCGCACAGTAAGATGTTGTCCTGTTCGATTCTCAGCTAAAGCGTCTTCTGTGTGGAGACATGCGTGAATGGGCGTACCTTGGTTGAAGGTTTGTGCGTCAAAGCTGGCAACTCGGCACGTAAAAATCTACTGCCAAGCATTAGCAGACCGGAGTTCCACTGTGGCAACCCCTAACCGGAAAAAGCTGAAAGACACAACAACAACACATATATATATATATATATATATATATATATATATATATATATATATATATATATATTACCGATATGCACAAGTTCAATCCCAAGAAAGTCAAAAGTGCATTTTCAAAATCACAGAATGTCGCAAACAATGGTCCAAATTTGCAATAAGCGAATACACATTGGTATTCGCTCATTGCAGATTCGGCATTTTATGTGCAGATCACACTGTAGCGGGGATCGGGAAATGAACCCTTTCCCTCACTGTAGTGCAATCTCGGAGCTAGCATATTAAAGTAAGGGGGTGTGCAGGGTACAGGGGGGCTTCCCCCCTGCATAACGATGTGTAGTGCAATTTGCAGTTAGAAAATCCTCTAATCTGGTTTTCCAGATTTTTATTGTCGAACTTTGGTGACATTCGTTTGATTTTCGCAGTTTAAATTTGCACAATAGTGTATTCGTAGTTGTCATTCTCTGTAATATAAAGGCAAGCCATATATATATATATATATATATATATATATATATATATATATATATATATAAATATATAGGTCCACTTCTAAATCTTGAAAACTGATAATCTTGAAATTCAAAATACTGAAGCCAAAATCCTGAAAGTTCAAAATACTGAAAACTCAAAATACTGAATTTCATAATATTGGAAAAACAGAGTACACCAACACTTGCAAGTAAGAAAACATATTACTCTTCCCCCCTGTGCCCCCCACACCCTCTGCTACTTAAATATATCAGTTCCAAGATTGCACTCAACAGAAGGAAATGGCAACCATACCATTACATGCTTCATGAGTGCCTTTTGTAACCTTAGTCATGTTCCCTTTTAATTTACCACAACATAACTCATCTTAGCATAGTCAAGTGTGATTTTGGAGTTGATATATTTCAGTAGTAGGGTGTGTGGGGGATGCAGCCCCGCACAAGGGAGTGCAGGGGGGCTTGCCCCCCTTTTAATAGTTTGAGTAAATTAATATGCTTTGTGTTTTGTTTCTCTATGTACTTCTAGTGGCATATAGTAAGTGTTACTATCCTGTAGTTTTTTTCAGTATTATGAAATTCAGTATTTTGAGTTTTCAGTACTTTGAACTTTCAAGATTTTGGCTTCAGTATTTTGAATTTCAAGATTATGAGCTTTCGTGATATAGAAATGGACTGATATATATTTATATATATATATATATATATATATATATATATATATATGGGTTTACTATAAAAATAAGGAATGTCACAATATTTTTGTTTAAAAGATCAATGGATAATATTGATTTTTGGAAGTTCATTTAAAACAGCTATCAAACATGATAAACACAACAATCGATATTCAAACTCCCAAACTTTCATATTTGAATGTCCATGTTTCCATTTACTTTTTATATGTATTTATGTATGTTGCATAAATGTAACTGTTAATGTATTTCAGTGCTCAGATGTGAAATACACCAACAATGAGCCATGCAGACACAGTGGTGTATTGTATGTATCTGTTCTTCCAATAAGGATGTAGAAGTATTGTAGCATGGCAACAAAGAAAAGCCCAACTAGGAGCAGCAATGCAGGAAGGTATAGTTGTTGCCAGTTGCACTGTGATTTTCTGTTATACTGAAGGGTGCCACATGAGAAAAAAAAAAGTTTCATCCATTAAGCATATCAACATATCTAGGGTCATTACCATATGTTGATGGAGCTCCCACCTGTGGGGCATTGGCAGTGTCACTGGGAATGTGTGGAAGGTGGGGGTTGAAGAAATGCGTGAATGAGGTAGCTAGCAAGATTGTTTACAGCATGGGAATCTCTGATGCCTGCAGGATTTTTTTAACATATAAAGAAGGTTTACATTTCTGTTAATGTGCTCTCTGTGCTGAGCAGCACATTAATAGGGATGGAGGATCTCTACTTTCAGAAATACATCATCACCTGAGTGTATGCAGTTGAAGCCCTGTGCTTTAGCCCCATTTGGATCAGCCCGTATGCAGATGCTATTGCATTTGTGAATGATTCACAGTCAGGGGAGGGATACATTTGCAAGTGTAATCTGTATAAATGGAGTACTGTGGCTGAAAAAAATAAAGTAAGACTGCATATAATATTTTATCACACTATATGTACCTTTGTCTGTAAATCATGGTCTTTGGAATGCTTTTCTGTGGCATATCATTCCCACTCCATGGTACACAATGCTTGTGAACAGTGACACTAGATTTACACTAAAAAAAGTTATATAATTTAGCAATGTATCATGATTTGGTGTAAACCAGCTATGAATAAGCCAGAACTGCCCATATCCTAATGTGATATATTATTGTACTATATAACAACAATATTAAACAAGAAGAAATGTACCATTTTAAGTAATGTTATTATGTGAAAGAGCTTTGGTTTCTTTGAGTCTCTTTCATTTGCTACAATGGCCCACACAGCATAGTTATAATGCACATCTGCCCAGTTCTGTATGTGAGGGCATGTAGGTTTAATGATGGATATAAAAATAAAAAAAAAAAACAAATAATTCATCTGAAAGACGTTTTAAGGCTTTTGGCTCTCCACAATTCCACTATTTATCTGTTATTGCTTTTACTCTGTCACTACTCCTTCCTCAGTCTTTCTGATATGTTATACTCAGGAGACAAACAAACATGAGCCTCTAGAAATGGGTCCGCTTAGAGGTGCAGTACACAATCTAAGCAGCTATGTACATAAAGATAATCATGCAGTTCATGTGTTAAATGCACTTTCAGATACTTACTTTATTTGTATATTTATTACAGTTTCTGACCAGGACTGGGATGTTTTCAGTGACCATTCTGAGAAATATCAGTGTTTTTTGTCATTAGCAGGTGGGATTATGCTTTCTAACTAATATGTTATACTGCTTTTAGTCTTTCCCCTTCGGCTAACAATATGTTTTTTTGTGAATAATTCAAGATTTATAACAGGGAATTTGATTAATCATATCCAGTCAGTGTGCGTATTTCTGAGTATTAAGTAGTTTATATTGTAGAAATGTGAAAGTATCTTTCTATTTCATAAGGTTACTTTGCCTTATTGAATTCTTCTTTCAACAGTTTTAACGAATTTCACAGAATTGCATATGACTTTGAGCAAGTCATTTAATCCAACTGGTAATCCATAAAAAGGTTCACGGACTCGTAGTGGGCTTACCTGATTAAAAATGATTTACTTATATATTTTTAAACTAAATGAAAATTTAAAAAAAAATTAAAAGTAAAATGCATAGCAACTAGCAAGGCAGGAGTAATGTGGTCATTGTGTTCTTACTAAAATGAGAATATGGTATGTGAAAGTGAAGAAACAAAATGATGCTCAGCATTAAACACTGTCTCCTGTTGGGATTCACTTTAGAACATTGTAATTCAAAACACTGAGGCCAAAACATTCAATCCCATAACATTGAAAAAACATAGGAAACCAACATTTAATATATGCCAGCACAACTACATACAAAAACAAAAAAATAAACTATATTACACTTCTTCATATATAAGAAGGGGGGGCAAGCCACTCTGCACACCCCATGGGGGGAGTGCTGTACCCCGCACACCAACTGCTATTTAAATATATAAACTCCGAGATTGCACTACACAGAACAAAACGGCAAACATACCCTTCTGCTCTTCATAAGAGCCTTTTAAATTGTAAAAAACGATCCTCATCCTTCTCTTAGAAACACTACTTCACTGTTAAAACAACATTAGGGATTCACTTTACAACACTGTATCTATATATCTATATATCTCCGCGATACTTACCAGAGTTCCATAGGTGACCTCAGTCATGTTTCCTTCTTACTTGCTATACTACAACATAACACATCTTAGTGTAGTGTAGTGTGTTGATATATTTAAGTAGCAAGGGGTGTGGGAGGGACAGCCCCCCACATGGGCCCACAGGGATGCTTGCCCGCCTGCTTATATTTGAAGAACTGTGATATGGTTTGTGTTTTATTTGTTTCTATATGTAGTTGTGCTGCAATATAGTACATGTTGGTTTCCTATGTTTTTTTCAATGTTCTGGGACTCAAGGGTTTGAGTTTTCAGTGTTCTAAATTTTCAAGATTTTGGTCTCAATGTTTTCCATTTCAATGTTATGGGCTTTCAATGCTATAAAGTGAATCCCTCCTGTTGTCATCCAGAAATTAGCATCATATAAGCACAGAGCTGCTCAATGTATCAAGGAGCTCTTTCAATTTCTGATGCAGTGATTTATAAGTTCTTCATGGTATTTTCTGCTTTAGCCCATGTTTTTGAAGAGTTGTGGAAGCCTATGCCTGTCACTTTTACTTATAGCTTAGGGTATGAAGGCACTTATTCCTTTTCTGACCTGCCATAATTCTGTAATTCTTTCATATGCTTCACACGTGTGATGCTGATGGTTATTAACTGTGCTTGCAAGGTTTTATAACATTCAGTGAAAGGAAGAGCTGCAGACATAAAAAGTGGTTAGATATAGAGACATACTAATGATATTTTAACAGGGGAAGTCATCATGCAGTATGTTTATGCAAATGCAACATACTTTTATATATATATATATATATATATATATATATATATATATATATATATATATATATATATATATATATATATATATATATATATATATATACATTTATCTATCTATAAATGCTCTGGGATACTTTTTTTTTTTTTTTGCACTTGCAAGGGTGGGTTTTGCTTCAGAAATTATGTTACTGTTATAAACCAAGTAAAGCGATAGAGCCTGCCATTTTCCTGTATGACTCAGTTGTAATGCAAGATTATAGTTTCAGTGTCACAGGAAGCCCTTGACACACACATATGAGTAACTGCATGTTTTTTTTTTCTTTATGAATACCTGTTTGCCATTGTACCTAATTATAGTGAAACATTTCAGCACTATGATATGATAATAAAGCAAAGTGCTGAAGACTATGCCACTTTGATCTGCCTGCTGGTATAATCCTAATAGCATCCTTTGAAATCTAACATAAACACATGCTATTAGTGTTTGTATTATGGGTGTATCTTACAATGCACACTCATTATCGTACAGAGTTTTAAAAGAAGATATTCACAGAAGGTCAGTAACAGATCCAGGGCATACCTGGGGGCTTTATTAATTCATAGATGAAAAGAACACTTTTTAGCAATCTGCTTTGTGTAGCTTACACTGACATTACATTGCATTTATATGAACATTTAGAAAAAAATATTAACAGTCACTATAACAAAGAAATACTTTGCCTTTAGATGAGTTAAAAGGTTATACACTATTAGTATGTTTTTTACTGAACAGCTTAAAGTTAAAACGTGGCATATAGTGAGGCTGGTTGCATTATGGTTCCACATTATATACATATCTTCATTATATACATTTGCCCTCTATATGCCATACAGCAGTATAAACATTTTGTGTTGTTTCTGTTAGAATAGTTTCTGAAATTCCAATTTTTTTCTAGAGTATCATTTTTCTCAGTCTTTATAAATTTCTGGCTGATGTGCTATCATTAATAAAAACATACTACCATGAGTGTAGAGAGCTGCTCTGCTGAACGTTATGACAGCATGTCTATGGAAGATGTCAGAAACTTGAAAGATAACCATTTCTACCAATGACTGGAGTCATTTCCCAGAAGAAGGGATGACAGAGGGAGGTGGGATATGTGCACTAGCAGAGGTGGCTTGATGGCTGGACACTGTGGGATAAAAAATTAGAAATGTAAAGAAAAGTGAAAAACAAAAAAGAAAACCTGTTGTTTAAATAACTTGTTTGTGGATCTAATATTCAAAAATGTTGCAAGATGTGAAATTTAAAACTAAGCATTCACTGTATGTTGATTTTTATATGAACATCATTGCACATTTTTTAAAGATTTGGCTAGATACAACTTTTTCTTTCTTTTTTTTTTTCTTCATTCCTTTTTCCCCTCCTTCCTCCTTCTAGCCATTACTGGGATATCTACTTATCCCTGTAGCTTTCATTAGAAATGTCAGATGCGGTTGTCCAGTAGTGCAGGAGTATAAACATGGTTTGATTATTTGCTTCACCAATGGGCAGGCATCCTATTTTAATTGTCTGCAAAGTATCTCACTGTTGCTGATGGTAGTCTGATCCAATGCATAGGACTAGCTTCTATTGATCTTATTGGTTGAAAGCATCAGACACGAGCTGCTAATAGTTCAAAAAGAAAATACAAGAAATAAACTGTTTTCAAATTAAAGTCAAATATGTATGGGCCTTATTAATATATAGTAAACCAAATGATAGAGTTCTTTAAAAAAGCTTTAAAAATAAAATTTATTTTGTTTATTCCACAGTATCTGAACGTCAAGCCACCTCAGCCAGTTGAAGTGCCTCACTTGCCTGATCCATCCTAATGGACCCCTGATATTCCCACACTGGGATCGTCTACTAAATAGGAGAGCTCCTACACTCAGGAGGTCTTGACTCCCCCATGTAGATTCTTTTGGCTATTTGATACATAGCGGATAAGTATGAGGCAGCAGAAACACTATCATGCCTCCAAATGAGGAATCTTTCCTTCCTTTCTTTAAATCTGTGCACCCTGTGCTGATATCATTAGATGTAGGCTGGGGTCAATAAGAGGCCTAATGAGTACATATCTTTGCACCCAGCTGCAGAGTGATCCATTTCTTTGTCACTGCAGCATAGCATCTATTCTCTCAAAACCCTAGTCACCAAAATGACTCACTGGGAGATGACCACCATCTCTGACAGGATGGGAATACCCATCCTCTTGTTGCTCTGCAAACTTTCTGTTATATCAGTTTGTTTTTTTCATCTTGCACAACAGATCTAACAGCTGCATGACTCTTAATAAAGTGAAGCATTATATTCTAAGCCAAGCACAGCTGGAGGTATGTCACTTTTAGGGAAAGGCAGTGTTACTTGTGTGCCAGCTATGCTATGTGGAATTACCAATATTTTTTATTAGGTTTATCAAAAGCTTATGGATAGCTTTGGCAAAGAGAGCACAGTATATGACAGCAGTAAAATGCCACATAGTAAACTTGTTTTATCATATTTGTAAAAGTATAAAGAAGCCAAGCTTTTATTTTAAAAGCAACCTGCACATGTGTCTTTGAAGGCAGAAGCAAAGTATTTGGCAGAGAGGAAGTATTTCAGCTATTCAAGCTGTTAGCTTAATTAAGAAAGAAATAAGCAAACTCAGTCAGAGAAAAGTAGCACTGAATAGATATAATGGTTTCAAGATATGGAAAACTGACAGTGAAAACTGGAAGAAAATATAAGTCTGGAGTTTTTGTAATACTGAAGAAAATATGTTGAATGGATTAAATATTACCCCTGTAAGCAATATTTTTTTTCTGAAAAAATGTTGATGCATGCAATTTCAATATCGTTTAGTGTTTTCAATATATTTCTACTTGACTTTTATTTTCTCAACTTGATTTTACAGAAAATGCAGAAAAATCAAAAGATGCATTCCGTTTTTAAATCTCTCCTCCTGTCTTTGCTAAAAAAAAATGACAAGCTTATGTGTGGTAGCATAAACCTAAACTGGAATTCCTTCCTCACATCTACACCAGACAGATTAATCATCTAATAATGTCTCTCATCTCTCTATGGTCATTACTGAAGACACAAGACTAAACCCATCATTAAAAACTCCCCTTTCATTGATGTACTTGTTTTTAACACCTTAACCCATCTCTGAAGACTACAAATGCTCCCCGATATCATTAGTGAACATAATGTCATACTTTACTGTTGGTCATTTAAAACAACTAAGGTACCTCCTAAACTCATAACATCATATTCACCCCCCCCCAAAAAAAAAAAATTGACTGACTCTTGGAAAATCTAGTAGATTGGCCATCAATTTACAGTGGTTACAGTCCTACTATTGCATTGTCCATCTTCTATAATACTTCACTTCTATATTTAAACTTCACCAAGAATAATTAAGTCTTTCCATGTTCCCTGGATTTCTCATCTATTTATGTTGTATATCAAAGAACAAAATAGCATTTAGAGCAAATGAAAAAGGATAGTCACAACACTACTAAATCAAATAATTTTCAAACTCTAGAGCAGTCCACTGATTTTAAAACTAATTAAGCTAAACCTGAATACCTTAGGTCAAATTAAACTGCTCACCTGTTCAAACCTCCAAAAATCTGAAATACTATTAAGTCATGCACCCTAAAAAACTGTTCTCTAAATCTCAAACTGCTTCACTCCTATCTCCCAATCTCATTTATGAAATGCTTCTAATATCTCCACCCATAATAATGAAGTATAGCTTTCTTCAACATATAAAACAATGTGACTCCTCTGTCCCATTATATAAAATAGTTGACTATCCTTCCTTCTGTTTTAAAACTTTACCCTGAAAACTGAGAGAAAATCACCTAAAATAAATTGCAGCTTCTACCTACTACTTAATTGCTTACATTCTAAATTTCTAAATTCCATGCCTAACTCACTGTCTCAACCACTGGTAAATATCCATATTTTATCCCTCACAACCAGTATTCTCCCCTCAACCATTGAATACTCCTTGTTTATCCCATTAGCCAAAGTTCTACATCCCCCAAACAGTCTCATACTATAGGCAAATATATATCAGACCTCTAGTAAAATTTCTGAAAAAAAATATACATTTAAAAGCTTGAATATATCCAAACCTATACTCTTTTCTCAAAAAAATCAGCATGGCTTTCTTTATAAATATAACACACTAATAACTATTCTTGCATTGACCAAAGACGATTACTCAAACTACAGGAAAATGTTTACTGACAATATTCTTTTCTGGATCTCAGGAGAGCCTCTGAAACTAAACTACAATTTTTTACTCATAGAATTAGTTGACTATAAATGCACTACTGTGTCTCAGAAACTAACAAATAGAAAATGCTTTATATATGCTCAGAAAAACTACCGATCCTCAGGATATATAAATAGTGATGCACCGTGAGAGTTTCTTTTGGGTTCCATTCTTTTCTCCTTATACAATAATGGTCTTACCTGAGACTTGACACATCTAAGCATAAGATTTTATGCTGATGACACAATTCTTGCTGCAGCTAATAAATCAACAATACATATCACTGCTTCTTAAAATGACTTTTTCTCTATTATACCACTCTTCTCTCCAAATCCAGATTGCTTATAAATTTTCAAACCTATTAAACCCTGACATTTGTAGATCCTCTGCTAATAATGCAGTATTGCCAATGTTTGACTATACCGTGTCTTTAACTGCCCCAATATCAGGCCACAACAAAAATATACTACAAACTTTGGAAAATAAAATACTGAAGTTCGTATGCTTGGCTCATGCTACTAAGCATCATTGCAATGAAATATCCAGTGCCGAATGTCTTTCTGTCTTAGCCAAGTCATCCTATCTTATAGGTTCATATTTTAGTACTAGACTAACTGCCCTTGTGGGCCATTTTCAGCCTAGCCAATAACACCATGTGAGAATCAAACCCTACATCTTATGTTTGTAAAGTAAACACCTTAACCATTATGCCAACCTCTGCTGAGTGCATTAACCTTTTAACTGTTTAATTACATATACTGCCCACATATGGGCAACAGATTCATTCTGCACAAAACTTTTAAGCTTTAATCAATACTAAGGGCATCATGCTAAATAGTTCCACCATCTCCTTGGCTATCTATAAAAAAAATTTTCTTCAAGCTTATTCGTACATTATGATCTTTATAAGGTTACTTCCATACAAGATCTCTTCAATTTAAGAAACAATAAAGGTACAGCTTATGAATACATATAAATGGCCTTGTTTTACAGACAATTCTTAGATATATCATCTTACATCAATACATCAGTATCATGTATAACTGGCAACTTAAAATGACAACCTAAAGATACTCATTATCCATTAATCAGTATTTGCATTTTCTTAACTTTATTTATTTTATTTTATTTATTTATTGACATTTGTTAACCAGGTTGGTCCAACTGGGCTTGTGGCCCATTTTCAGTGCAGACCCAAGGATAAAACCTCCATTCACAAACAGTTTACAGTAAATAAAAATATTTTTGACAAAAGAATTACAAAAAATTGTTATACAGCAAGTAAAAGAAACAAAGAATGCATGCACAAAGCAATATGCACTTAATATTTTTACTGAGAAAGTATACATTTACATAAGAATTTTGTCCATCATCATTGATTGCTTGAATTTAGTAAGTACCCACATATTTATATACTGGATGAAAAGGGAGAGAGTATTTAAATACATATATGGGGTATGGGGAGCTTAGGTTGGGTCATGACAGGGGCAAGTTTTGGTGTTAAGTAGATGAAGTTTGAGTTAGTTTTTAAAGTGTGATGGGTGGATGATGGAACGTATGTCTAAGCGAAGTTTGTTCCAAGCGTGGTCAGCAGAGTATTTATATAGAAGTTTGCCAACTGTCTTCTTAGGTTGGTAGCTGTCTGGTATTTTTTGGTTTGAGGTATGGAGGGTCCGAGGTAGAGAATCAAGACCAAGGATGAGAGAGCCGGACAGGATGAAGGTATTTTATAGAATGAAGTGTAACATTTGAAATTGTGAGAGCTGGAGTTGTTGGAGGAGTTCTAGCCACTGCAGAGAGTTTAGTGTGATGCAGTGATGTGCATTGTATAGAGAGTCTGTGATAAATCTAGCTATTTTATGGTAAGTTTGTTGGTTTGTTCAAGGTTGTGGCCTGAATGTTGGTAAGAACTGGGGCAGCATATAGGAGGGAGGGTAGGAGGAGTGCCTGTGCTAGGGAGAGTCTGGAATTATTGGTTAGAAACTATTTGTTGCGATACAGTAAACCTAGTTTCTGGTGTGTTTTTTTATGCATTGGAGTATGTGCAGGTTGAATTTGAGTTCATCAGTGTGGGTTTCAGTTTTGATAATTGTATTGTTAGAGGATGTAATAGCAAAAGTGGACTTATGGTGAGTAAGGCAATGGGGGAGAAAGAGTAAGAGTGTGGTCTTCTTAGGGTAAAGCATAAGTAGATTATCAGAAAACCACTGTTCAGTGGATAGAAAGGCATGTTGGGTTAGGGTATGGAGCTTAGAGATATTGTTTGAGCTGGAGATGAGAGTTGAGTCGTCTGCATATTGGATGAGGTAGGACTGTTTACAAGATGTATGAAGATTATTGGCGAAGACATTAAACAGAAGGGGACCCAAGATGGAGCCTGGTGGTACTCCAGTTGGGACAGGAATTAATGGAGAAAAGGATGAGAGCCATTTAACCGATTACTACCTGTAGTATCGGTAACTAGAGAACCAGACAAGGGAGGTGGAAATAGGTTGAGATTAGCAAGTGTAGATAGCAGTAAAGGGTGAGAGGCTGTATCAAAAGCTTTGGAAAGGTCTAGGAAGAGACAGGATATGAGTTTATTATTATCTTGGGCCTCGGCGATGGTATGAGTGAAGGACTGGAGGGCAGCAGTTGTGCTGTGGTTAGGATGGAAACCATGCTGAGTGGGAGTGTGAATGTTATGCTGAAGGAGGTGGATACAAAGCTGTGATTGAATGCATTTTTCAAGTATCTTAGAGAAGGCGGAATAGGATGGCAATGGGTTGGTATTTGGCTGGGGTCTGTGCAGTTTTCCCTTTATGCAGGAGAATAGTGAAGGGTAGGAAAGGTGGATTCTTGAATTGATCTATTGATTAGAATAGATACAGGATAGGCAATGGATTCAGTAGCAATTTTGAGGAAGGTATGAGGTAGATTGTCAGTGGAAGGAGAGCAGGATTTGAGCTTTAGAAGAAGATATTTGATGTAGGGAGTAGGAACAGGGTGAATGGAGAAGAGATTTTTGATTGGAGGGTTGGGAAGGGTTGGCGGACAAGTTGTGCTAGAGTTGGAGGGTATGAGTTTTTTGATGGTGTCAATAAAGTATTTATTGAGAAGGGTAGCAGTTTCCTGAGGAGTGTATTTGGGTAAGGGGGGGTTGGAGGGACAGCCTGGAGAAATAATTTTTTTAAGAGTAGACCAAAACCTCCAAGGGTTGGATTTGTTATTCAGCTGAGCAGAGTTATAGTAGGATTTTTTGTCTTTATTAGTTTGTTTCTTAGCAAGATCCTTAGTTGTCTGTATTTGTGAAGCAGGGGTTGTTCTTTTTGTTTAGTACAGGCTTTCCAAGCACTATTACGTTTTTGCATAAGGGACCTAGTTTCCTTGGGAAGCCAGGGAGTATATTTTATTATAATTTTCCTAGAGGGAGCAAGGGAGTTTAGGGTATTCAGGAAAATGATGTTGAACATATTGACTGTGTCATTGTGAGGGGTTGGTCTAAGGATGGACCTGTCTGTTCTGGAAAGAATGAAGTTGAATTGGGAGATATTAAAGTTAAAGAGTTTGAGACAATCTCTGTAAAGGTGGGGTTTGGGAGGTTGGGTGGAGTGTCTTAAGACAGAGGTGGGGAGATGATCACTAAGGGAGTCTAGTAAGGTAGTGGGCTGTGGTAGTGGTGGGGGGAATTAGTGAGAATCCAGTCAATTGTGGAGCTGGAAGATGAGTTTTTATGGAGGCGGGTGGGGGATGAGATCAGTTCATAGAAACCATGTAGGTTGATACTGAGCTGAAGAGAGTCAGATGTAAGTTTGGACCAGACTATGTTGACATATCCTAAGATGAGGGATTCATAGGGTATATTGTGGAAAAACCAGAATAGGATATTCTCTAGAATGGGCAAATTATTTCCAGGGGGGTATAGATGGAAGCAACAACAATTTTTTTGTGAGGATTTAGGTGGTAGTTTAGGATGATAAGTTCAGCTGGAAGGAAGTCAGAAATGGATGTGGTATAAGATGAGAGGTTGAGGTTATTGGAGTAGAGGATGGCTACCCCACCCCCTTTTTTTTGGAATCTGTCATAACAAAAGATATTATTGCCAGGTGGGAGTATTTTACTCTTAGTGATATGTGGCTTGAGCCAAGTTTTAGATAAGGAAAGAATGTGAGGGGTGGTATGGGCTATCCAGGTATGCAGCTCTGTTATTTTGTTAGTTAGGCTTTGAATATTTAATGAGTATATAGACAGGTGCTTGGATAGGCATGTATTTTGCGTATGAGGGTGGAGATAGTGAGAAGAGTGTGAAGAGGGGGAGGTGGAGGAAGGCTTGAGGAGTGTGTGGCTGTGGGGAAAGGGAGAGGGGCCTGGGTTGGGTGGATGTCTCCAGAGCAGAGTAAGTTTTTTGTGAGAAGAGAGAGTATAGTAATAGGTAAATGAAGTTTGTGTAGCTTTGGTTTAGATTTGCAGGTAGGTGGGATGATTTGAAGTATAGACAGTTTATGAAGATGTGGTAGAGAAGTTGAACAGAACTGGAGAGATAATAATGGAGGAGGTTGTTGGATGAGTATCATATGTGTAGGAGGTAGGACAACATATGAGCGGGTAGGAAAGGTGGGAGTGATAAGAGTTTAGAGCAGAGTGAAGTAGGAGGAGAGTAGTAGAAATGAGCAGGTGTTGCATATTAGAGTGTGTGTAGAGAGGTTGTAGAGTGGGTATAATAGTTAAAGGTAAGAAGTGATGCATGTTAGGGTGGGAGTGGTTATTACCAGAAAGTTGGTAGTGAGTGGATGATGAGACAGGAAGGGGAAGGAGTGGCTGGTATAAAGCAAATTGTAATGGGGTGTTTGGGAAAAGGGGTAGGGTAGGGTAGGGGAGTGGAGTGGAGTGAGCCCGGAATGAAGCAGCACCTAATTCCAAGCCCTCAGGCAAAAAAAAACAATGTGTAAGGAATTCAAGTAAGTTCTATGTCACTAATTGTCCACTGAAAGGCAGAATTCAGACAGTATATAGGAAGCCTAATTAGCTGGTAAAAATACAGATAAAAATAAGTAAGGGGCTATCAGGGATTACTTCTTGGAGGATGGGTAGCACAAACATGAACAGACTAAGTGGGGAGTGGGTGGACAGCCTTGGTGATGCTCAACTCAATAATCACATGGAATGGATGGATAGATAAAACTATAGTAGGACTAGCATTTAAAACTTAAACCACATACACAGGTGTCCATAAAATAACTTGGCAGCCCGGTCTTTTTTTGTTTTTTTTTCAGTAGAAACATCACAGGATTAGGAAGACAAGCCAAACGTGCTGGAGCTAAAATATAATAGGAATCCAGGAGAAGGCAGGAGTTTAGTACATAAAGAGATGGAAAAGGGTAAAAGGAAAAGAAAAATCAGGGAAGTCCAAATACAGTCAATGAAACAACTACAGTCACCCTAAAGGTTTTAAAGAGCAATCAGGTATAACCACAACCAGACCTAATAATATGAGAAAGCAGGGATGGCATAGAGAGAGGTGCGAGAGTAGTTAAGAGTGAGGAGGGGAAAGGATTAAAGTAATACAAGTAAAAGTAAAGAAAGATGGACAGGTTGAGAGTGAAACAGAGGGATTGTGGGATAAAGAGAGAGATATGAGCATAAAAATATGGGGAGATGTTAATATTAGTTGACAAGAGTAAGAGAGAGGGGTGCTAAAAGGACAGAGCAGTCAGCAATGGAGGGAATGGTGTTGTTAGTACAGTGAGTGTTAATGATGCTACAGTATGGCACACTCTAAACAGATGGCATGTAGTTCAGTACAAGCAAATTTATTTTTTAAAACTTAGAAATAGCAACAGGCATTGAATGTTGAGCGAGTATTAACAAAACTACAGTGAGGTAGACAATAAACATATAGCATGCAGTTCAAAACAAGCAAATATACATTAAAAATAAAAAAAAACTAAGAAATGGCAATAGGCAAGTCAGTATGTGCAGCAATTCCTTACAACAGATATTTCACATGACATTTCCATCTGTTCAGATGCAGAATAAATGCAAGGTACCACCCCTTTCAGGGTTAAAAAATAGCAGGATAACTAAGGACAGGCACAAGAAATAGTGAAACTTAGTGTGCCGATATCTGACGCAGATGATACTGTTAATGAATTTCAGGCTAAAGACCTATTTTAGGACAGCGTTATGTCTCTTATCGTATCTCAACAAGCTTCCTCTAATCGGCAGTACAAGGCCAGTGCGCTTAAGTTTACAATCAGTGATTGACTGACAAACAGTCACAGCCTTAGAGTGAATAAACACTTTCTATGGTGTATTCATCACAAAAATTTAGCTTAAGCAGCTACCCAACCTATCCAAAAATGATAATACACTGATTACCTTGTTAAATCAGACATAGGATTATAGAGAGATCCGTGTATCCAAATAATCAAAGAGCACGCATCAACAATGGTCAAAGGGTCTTAGACTCCTACTATCTGACAGTATTTGTTGAGATATTGTTCACATTAAGATTTTGCTGAATGTGTTTATAACATTTTTACCTTATAAATATTGTGCTGAAGGTCTTTGCCAGTCTATACCTCTAATGTTTGCATGACATGTGTCTTAATTGTCTACTCTATATCTCATAATTTGTAACAGCTGGTGACAAGACAAAAAAGGGTCCTGTAACAGTCCTCTAATATGGTTATTAAACTTCAAATAAAATAAGTAAACCTTTTTACTGCTGCCAAGTGAAACTGAATTGCAAACAAATGATGTAAAAGAAATGAGAAAAAATGAAAGTGTTAAAGAACTGGAAAAAATGAACTAAACTATATGTTTGACTGTTACATATAGCTGGGAATTTAGCTAAATAGTACATAGGTACCAAAAAGGACTCTGTTTTGCCACATCTCTATACCCACCAAAAGAAAAATATATTTCCTATAGTGTGTCAGAGTAATGACAAACATATAAAAAGACATAGCCACAAACAGGATATATGACAGAAAAACAGGTATAAGAAGGAAGAACAGAAATCTGTATATAAAATCTTTGAAATAGTCCAAGGCATCCAGAAAATGAACTCAGACACTGATATAAGGATAATTCCAACTTTTTTTCAGCCAAGCAAATAAACAACATAAACCCTCTCTTTATACAGTATGTTTTCATTAAAACCTTCATCAGATGTGGACTGCATATAACCAAAATAATTTTATTCCACTAGTTCCCATCATTTCAATTAACTAAGTCAATTAAAGTTTAAAGGTACATTGAAAATTGAATATTCAAGCCTACTTATCTAAAATAATATATTGGTACAACCCATTCACCTAAAACCTATTAACAAATGTTAAAACATGTTAAAAAATCATATACAGTTTCTTTTAACTTCAAAAACAATTTATAAATAGCTTAAATAGAGTAAAAAAATAAATAAATCCATTCCTATTAAAACTACATATAAAATGCATGCATTGGCACTAAAAAACTTGCATTGATCTTTTTAAGTACTACATGTTTAAGACCTCATTAACAGCATTCTGTATTAGAACCCAGATCCTTGAAAAATAAAAATGTATTTTTAAAATTATGTCTCAAGGATGATATGTTTTTGTTATTATTCTGCCTAGTCTATGTCATATGAAGGTTTTTTAATGATTGGCTCCATACATGCATACTTTTTTAATGTTATGAATGTATCTGTGTTACTATAATATAATGTGTTACATCTTTATTGTTGTGTTTTTACATTGCTGTAGATGATTTCTCCATAGACTTGCCTGAGAAATATATACTGCTGTACTGGATTAGTAATCAAATATATAAGTAATATCTGGGTGAATCACCTTTACAGTAAATGAAGGTCCAAGCCCATGTTTTTTATATAAGTAAGTGCTATGATATATCCATAAAACCTCTCCCTATGAATGCTTATTTTAATGGAGATACAAAATACATAGCCAGCACCATGAATTGAAATAACACTATATTTTCTATAATACAACTCATTTGAAGGTACTGACTAGATGAGAACTATGAAATCCATCAAAAGATAGACCCTAATAAAATTATTGTAGCACATACAAATTATAAAATACCCATTTTTTTCTCTAAGAATAAATGGAGGAGGAACTTATGAACTAAGAATGGGATTTGATAACAGGCCCTATAATTCATGTCTCAACCATTGCCAAAAAAAAAAAAGGCTGGAGAAGTGACTAAGTATAAAATTAGTGTAACCAGTCAAACAATGCAGAGAGATACTAGTGATTATAGCCACAGCAGATATACAAAAGCCTGAGGCAGTCAAATGAATTTGACAAATGAGACTTAAGCTCTTCATTTCGCATGAGTAATGGTGTGTTAATGTAATGTTCAGTGTAAATGAAATACTAATATTAACTATTCATGTCCTGCTTCTACATAAACACCTTGTAGTTCACTACTGTTATTTGATTAACAGTAATATATCAGAAAAATCGATGGATGATCTACCAATGTATAAACTTCCTTTTAAAACTGCTGCTTCTTACTGTGCCCTCTGCCTGTACTTTGCTGGGTTTTAATTATATGCAAAATTGATTAAAGGACATAATGCAACAAATAGTCTTAAGTCAGACTGTCATTAAGTTGAACAAACCCAAATAAAAGTAACAATTCCACTTTTCTCACACACATTGATTGCCACAAAGGTTGATAAAATCCAAAATGCTTGTATTTGGCATTAGCTCTGCATGAGAAGATGTGTAATGCATGTGATGTACGAATTAAAATGGCAATTTAACAATTTACGCTCAGAGAATGAGAATAATGACACATGAAACGCGATGACTAGTCGAAGAAATACACTGACATTTATTAAAAATGTGACGTTGGTAAATGTACTTGAATTGCATGCCTCAATATTTTCAAGTAATGGGATGACATCTGACATAGGAAAAATAAACTCTATAAATAATGAACGAGCACCAACCAAATAAAAATCTGGACGCCGACACTGAAGAATCACTGCTCGTCCTGGTGATGAAATATGTTAGTTTATTGTAACTCCACACGATACAAAAGACAGGGTTTAGCGCTTTCAACTGTTGTACACAGTCTTCATCAGAACAACATACTGCTAGTATTCTACTGCTTAAATACTCTACTTTTTTGGACTTAATTGAATGATTGCTCTAGTTGCCGCCAAAAACTTTAAAGACATACTAGTCACAATAGTTGATCAAGGATATCTACAATTTACCCTTTACTATGTATAGATAACACATACATTGACTACTAATACAAAATAACATAGGTTGTAAATTACCTACTCTAATTCATCCTGCCATTTATCATAAATCTCATAATATACATACTGTTTATTTATTACATACAGCACATTTTGACAATAACAGAAATAATGAGAAGGGACCGATAGGTATAGCAGGAACTGACCTTAGGAAGAAAAGTACCTTCATTCCTGATAATAACCAGCAAGTGTTGAATTATGAGAAACTGGTATGCAATGATATATACTGGATGTATAAAAATGTAAAGAGAACAAAAAATAACCTTACAGATAATCTCCCAGCATTGGAGAGAGAAGCATTATCTGCACTGATGGGTATGAACGACATTAGAATCATGAAGCCCGACAAGGGCGGTGGAGCAGTAATATACTACACTAGAGAATATAATGAGGCTTTACACAGTATTTTTTACGAATCAGGAAATTATGAGAACATCTCTATTAACCAAATCAACATTGGGTACAAAAGAATAGATTTGGTTATAGAAGAATATTTGATTGATAACAGGATATGTAATGATACCTATTCATTTCTTAAGGTCGATTATCCAGTTCTGGCCAGGATGGTGGGTATACCAAAAATACATAAGTGTTTGAAGAATCCCCCATTTCGCCCCATAGTTTCAGGCTCTCGTTCTAAAACCTTTAACATAGGGAAACTCATAGATGGATGGCTCAAAAATGTTTATAAATCCATCCCTCATATCATGAAAGACTCCTGGAGATTTTTGGGTGATTTAACCAGAGACAAATGGCATTCAGATACAATTTATCTTACCATAGACGTCCAGGATTTATTTTCCAGCATACCTAAAGATGAGGGCCTGGAATTTTTTGCTAACAGCTTAAGGAAACACTCAGGTCTCACATGGAATAAGATTTCTTTAATTTGTGATATGATGGGGCTTGTACTGGACCATAACTATATAGCATTCCAGGGTGAATTTTTTAAACAGATTAAGGGTGTGGCCATGGGAGCAGCGTGTGCTCCCATTTTGCAAATTTGGTCATGCTCAAATGGGAGTTAGAACATGTATTTAACAGCACATTTTTTTCTAACATCTCTTACTATGCAAGGTACCTGGATGATATTTTTATCTTGTGGAATGGTCCAGTGGAAAAAATTGAGGAATTTATGATATACATAAACAATACTACTAGCTTTTTAAAATTCACACATAGTTACAGTAACACTGAAATAGCATTTTTGGATGTATTAATTAGTCATGATGATGTGGGTTTTATTTCCAAGTTATACCGTAAGCCCACATTCTCGAATGACTACATACATTTCAGTAGTAGCCACCCTCCACATGTGTTCAGAAATATAGTGAAAGGACAATGTATTCGGGCAGCCAGGATGTCCTCCACAAGGACCATAATGGTGGCAGAACTTAACTATATTAGAGAGTTATTTTTAGATCGTGCCTATCCAAGGAAAATGGTTAATGAAGTTATCAAATATTTGGAAGGCGAATGGGGACAAAGATATCCACCATTATTAGGATGTTATAGAATGAATGACAAAACAGAAGGACCAAATGAACTCCAGGGAAGAGTGTGCGTACTTACATATACACCTTACACACATTTGGTCAAAGAAATTTTAGAGAAACATTGGGCAATATTAGTCTCCATGGACAAAGAAAAAAGATGGGATAAATTACCTAAATGTGTATATAAAACGGCGCCCAATATTAAACGGCTGTTGGAGAGGGCTAGCCATAGAAAGGATGAAGTAGATACACATAAGGGAACCAAAAAATGTGGAAGGTGCAAACAATGCAAATATATTAACACAGCCAACACCATCAGGTTAGATGATATCAATCGAATGTTTATTAGATGTAAAACCGGGAATTGCTGTTCAAAAGGGGTAGTGTATATAGCCAATTGCACACAGTGCAATGCCCACTATATCGGTAAAACGGAAAGACAATTGAAGAAGCGTGTATATGAACACCTATACCGGATACAGAAAAGTGATAGTAAGAATGCATTATATAGGCACATTATGGAGCAAGGGACAGAACATGGTTTTACATTTGCTATCATTGATCAGGTTTTCATTACACCACTTGGAGGGAATTGGAAAATGGAGTTGGCAGCAAGAGAAAGTAGATGGCAGATCCTGACAGATTCCACCCGTAAACCTGGTCTTAATGATTTTGTCAGTATAAAACCATTTTTAGCCTTATTATAAGTGAGTTTGTAAAGGTATAGGTTTGATACATCTACAACACCTGACATTATGTATCTTGCATCAGGTATCTTGTATTTTGTGTATAATAAACAATCACTACGTATTAAGGGATGCGTAGATGTAGTTATGCACATTTACATAATGGGTTTTAGACAAGATGATGTGACTCTGTTATTAGTATATTTGATCACATGCAACTAAACAATTCTGAAGATATGCATGTTGTGGATATGTATAAGGTGGTAGTGAAACATTTTGCTTTTATGTTTAGTAACTGTATATGATATTTTAATATCAACTTTTATTTTATGATTTTTATAATAGTTAGTATTTTAGTATATATATATATATATATATATATATATATATATATATATATATATATATGCAATAGTTTGATAGTTTTAGATGGACTTATATATTAAATATAGTAGGGGGATCATTTTATTAAACAGTATGTATATTATGAGATTTATGATAAATGGCAGGATGAATTAGAGTAGGTAATTTACAACCTATGTTATTTTGTATTAGTAGTCAATGTATGTGTTATCTATACATAGTAAAGGGTAAATTGTAGATATCCTTGATCAACTATTGTGACTAGTATGTCTTTAAAGTTTTTGGCGGCAACTAGAGCAATCATTCAATTAAGTCCAAAAAAGTAGAGTATTTAAGCAGTAGAATACTAGCAGTATGTTGTTCTGATGAAGACTGTGTACAACAGTTGAAAGCGCTAAACCCTGTCTTTTGTATCGTGTGGAGTTACAATAAACTAACATATTTCATCACCAGATAGGAAAAATAAAGGGCATATATGACGTGACATTATCTATCGATGCAAAAAAGGTACAGTGGCATTAAGAATGGCTCATTACAACTCAAGATTTATAAACAACTATCTTCTGGCCTCATGGAGCAAAGTGATAAAGTCCTGACTGTGCACCTACTGGCCTGTGTTCAACCAGAGGCAGGAATATTAGAGAGACTGGATGACAGAGGAAAGGGGTATGAAGCTGGTGCTGGCTTGCCCATCCTGGGAGAAAGGAGGCTGACCAAACGTACTGCAATATCATCATTAAATACCTGGTCAGCTCTGCACTGCAGCCAGTAAACAAGTTGATTATGATGCTGAGGGGGTAAGAAGCATGTATTCAACTCCTGATGGCAGCCATTGCAGACCTTATAAGGTTGCAGTAGGTGTGTGGGTTAGAGACCGCTCCCCTAAAGTGGTATGGTACTGTTCATGCAACACTGATCTGTTCACCTGCCCTGGATATGTGTTGGGTGTAGCCCAGGGGAGACTAAAATTGGCTGCTTAGATTGTGTGAATGATGAAATTTGGCAGTAATTGCTAGCTACAGGTATTTAGGGGAAAATGATTTATAAAATAATTCACTGCAATCGCTAAACTACTTAGAATTCATGAAAAAAGATGTAGAACTGGTGTTGTGTAAAATGATAAATCCTAATGCCGAGGTAATCATGTCATATTTAGACAAAATGTAGACATCTACTAGAACAAAATGCTAATTCATTAGTCCTTAGGGAAATCTTTAGGTATCGAATGGCAAGTAAAAAGGTTGTAGACAGCACTTGTTAAAAGGCATTTATCCATTCTTGTTAAAAGATACTACCATAGAGAGAAACAAAATGTGTCAACTGAAAGGGATTGTGTGAATTTCCATGTGCATTAACTTGGTGGACATTTATATTAATACATTACCATAAACCAATTAAGACCACATGTTACAGCCTAAAGGTAAACTGCCACTTATAACAGAAAAGTGGTTATTCACTCTGCAACTATTCTTGTCTGAAGTGTAATTAAGAAAAGGAAAGAAAAACGCTGTAAACTACATATCATACATTTCTGTAGTATGAGTAGAAAAGATACAGAGTCATGAAAATGTGGCAGTGGATTGCATTTCTATGATCACTGAATATGCAGTTCAATTAGCCTTACTTTGCAAAGAAAGGAATGAATAGAAAAACCTAAAGTATTGTATCAAGTTAAAAAATTCGCAAAAACAATAACTGTAGTACGAACAATGGAGATGGTAGATGGTGGTGATAGTAAGACAATAACTAGAGAAGAAAAATATAAAGAAAATATAATAATTTCAGATAATAAAAATGTTAACCGCCTACCTGGTTGATGTAATAGATTATTACAGTTACTTGATAAAATCACTGTTGTTAATAGCTTTGGTGATGTTTCTATGCTCTCCATAAACTTTGCAGTGATAGGTTTATACCTAGATATCTATACCCTATAGTATTAAGCGTATTGTTTGAAATTATATGTGCTTTGAGTTAGTTTGCATTTATATGTGCTCAATAATATCAAATCTCAAGTGTACATACTGTGACACTGTTATAATCATTTTTCTAGTTCCTGCACTAGTGTACTCCCTATAATTTGTTGATTCAGTGACACCTCACTTCTACCTACATATCCTGCCCTGTATTTCATTTTCTTTTCTATGTACTTCAACAGGTCACTGGTATCCTGTAGCACTAATAAGACTTCTGTATAAAGCACTCCAGTCAGGATCGCGATTCTAGATATCTCCTCCACAAGACAAAATCCAGCTGAAATAAAACAATCTATGTTTTATATTCATATTTAACAAAAAAGAAAGAGCCAGCACCCAAAATCCAAGTGTAGCCATCCAGCAAAAAGATTTTATTCCATGAAAATTGAAAAAATAATTAGACCAGTGAGGTCATACCGGTTTCGGCAAAAGCTTTCCTCAGAAACCACACATCAAAAATATGTATAAACTATTACTTCACAAGCCTTTATATGCAATGCAGTA
Organism: Protopterus annectens; assembly: GCF_019279795.1. Classification (NCBI taxonomy): domain Eukaryota; kingdom Metazoa; phylum Chordata; order Ceratodontiformes; family Protopteridae; genus Protopterus; species Protopterus annectens. The sequence goes on along the minus strand of NC_056748.1, from coordinate 676,838,516 downwards.
CCGCCCTCTAGTGAGCAGAAAATATATTACAAAATTACAAGCTTCCACCCACAACGTCATCAGGAATATCCCCAAATCACAATTTCTCCGCATTAGGAGAATTTGTTCTGATTCCACCCCGTACGCCTATCATCGACAGGAATTAATATCCAGATTTAAGAACAGGGGATATCAAGCGGGTGACATTACTAGGGCCAGTCAGTTTGCCAATCAAAAAAGATAAATTCCAGCTGTTGCTATATCATGCCAAGGGTAGAAATCAATCTCAGGAGCCCAGACTGGTTACTACTTGTGGTAGAAACACCAGGAGTTCTATGAACATCATTCAAAGACATTGGCATTTATTACAGTCAGATGACACATTAAATAATTATATCAAGGATCGGTGTTCTTATTCCTTTCGGAAGGGGCGGTCATTGGGATACTTATTTAGTCATTACAAAAGGGTATATAACCATCTCCCCAATCCAACTGTACAAACAATAACTGGACAATTCCCACTGGGTTGTTATCCATGTGGGCATTGCTCATATTGTCCAAGGGTGCTAAAGTCAGACAGTTTCCCTTCTCACAATTCTCCACATGTCTATAATATTTAATTTTTTGCTAATTGCAGTACCAGTTGGGTTATTTACTTAGCCCAATGTAACTGTCAGGCATTTTATATGGGACAAACTTCCCGACCCTTTAAAATAAGGGTCTGTGAACATTTAAGTGATATAAGAAACAAGAAAGGTTTGAGTTCTTTATATAAACATATACTCAAACATCCAACAGGGATTTTTAGCTTCATGGTCATTGACCGTATCAGGTTCAGGAATAATGAGGTTCATGTATCACATGAATTATTAACAAACAAAGAAAAAGTGTGGATAGTCAAATTGGGAGCTTTGTTTTCACCTGGGATGAATGACCAATTCTGAAATATTTTGCAATGGATTATCATTTCCATATCTATTACTGAATTCCTGTACAAACAGATATTTTGTGATATTGAAATATTTTGGTATATTTGCTATATAATTTTGTAATATATTTTCTCCTCACTAGAGGGCGCAACTACATCGCATATAAGGGCTTGTGAATTAATAGTTTATACATATTTTTTGATGTGTGGTTGCTGAGGAAGGCTTTTGCCGAAACCGGTATGACTTCACTGGTCTAATTATTTTTTCAGTCTTCATGGAATAAAATCTTTTTGCTGGAAGGCTACACTTGGATTTTGGGTGCTGGCTCTTTCTTTTTTGTTGTTTTGTTTAAGTGGTACAGCCGTGCATCAGCCATATGTGCAGGTACTTTGCTGTTATATTCATATTTTACATGTTGCAAGCTCTGATAAGTGTAAGTCTTATAACCTCTCTGTGAGGTGGCGTGCACACTAACAAAGAACGCTTTATTTATCACATCCCCCTCCACTCCATACCCCAAAGAGCTAACTTTTTGCTTTTTCCTATCCACATATTTTACTTACTTTTTATTGTCTCCAGTACCGACCTGCTGCAATCTGCAGTTAGAACAGCTTTTTTCAGGCTGGTCTTCTGGGTATACTCAAGCACTGTAAGTGGACAACACTGAAACTTCTACCCCTACAGAAAGTAATTGATTACTTCAACTCTACCTTCCTATCTATACTTCACTCTCAAGCCCCTAGCAGATATACATGTTAAATCTAGCTATGCCCCATGGTTAACAAAAGAAACACAATCAGTATTAAAATCTAGAGACAAGGCTTGGGCAACCTGAAACAAAACAAAGTCTCAACCCACTCTACAAACCTACCTGGAACTTGGAAATAAAGCAAAGCAACAAATTAAACAAGACAAAATAAATTACTACTCAGAAATCCAATTAAAGCACTGCAATAACCCACAAAAAATATGGATAGCTATAAGAAATATACTTCTGCCAGGCAAAGTCAGTACACCCCCTCTCACCACAGCTCGATATTACCACGTTGAAAGATGTGTTTGCTGTACACATCTTAATCAACATGGAAATATCAACCTGTTAAAATCCCGAACAGCCACTTCATCAAATTTTTTCCCAGGGGAAAAAAAATGCTCAGCTGTACACAAAAAAAAAAAACAAAACTTTCAAATCGTACATGGTGGGGGGCTTCACCCCCAAAAACCTCCCAATGTGGGGGGGGTCCCCAACACCCCCCTGACTAAATATACCAACTCTGAGATTGCACTACAGTGAGGAAAAGGGCAAATCCCCAATGACGGCCAAGCAATTTTTCCCCTGCGAAAACATTCACTAAAGTGGCCGTTTGGGATATTATTCCCTGTTGATTAAGACGTGTTCAGAAAAAATGTCTTTCGGCATGGTAATATAGAGCCCCCACCACTAACATTTCAGACAATTTTGCTACTCAGTTTAATGTTCTCCGGTTTGATCCTCAGCTGGGGTGCCTACTGTGCGGAGTCTGCATGTCCTCTCTGTGGTCACATGGGTTTCCTCCAGGTGCTCCAGTTTCCTCCCACATCCCTAAAGACATGCTGTAGGTAGATTGGATACTCTAAATTAGCCCTAGGCATGAGTGCGTGCATGTGTGTGCCTTCTGTAGAAGGATGGCAGCCAGGCTGGCAACTCGACACCATAAAACTCCACTGCCAATCATGAGAGGACAGGTGATCCGCTGTGGCAAACCCCTAACTGGGAAAAGCCGAAAGAAGAAGAAGATTGCTACTCAGTTTAATAAATACTTTACTGAAACTATCTTAGCGCTGTCCAACACTCAAACACCCTCACCTATCAGAACTGCCATTCCTTCTTCCAATATTAAATCCACCTTCTCCCTGCAACCTGTAGCTACAGATATGACCAAAAAACTCCTTAAAAAGCTAAAACACACCACATTAGCTGCAGACAACTTAACTGCCAATTTCCTAAATCTAACAGTAGATGGAATAGCCTATCCTTTATCAGTTCTTATCAATAGATCCATAGCAGAAAAACAAATCCCTCCCATTTGGAAATCCTTTCACGTTATACCTCTTCATAAGGGTGGTTCTTCAACAGATCTCTCTAACTACTTCCCAATCACAATATTACCACCACTGTCTAAAATACTAGAGAGGGTCATTCATATGCAAGTTACTGATTACCTGCATAATAACCATCTTCTAACCAACACCCAGCAGAGCTTTCGATCATTTCATTGTCCATTAACCACTCTAATGTCATTCACCAATACTGTTGACTATCACAGAAACAACAGTAATTATGTAGCCTCTGTCTTCCTTGACCTGTCAAAAGCCTTTGATATGGTTTCTCATAGTAAACTTCTAAACGTTCTCTCTGAAGTAAACATTTGTCAATCCACCCTTCCTGGTTCCAGGATTACCTTACTGGACACCAGCAAGTAGTTTCTTGGCAGCAGACTTTTATCACCTCTTTTACCAGTGACTTCTGGTGTTCCTCAAGGCTCAGTCTTAGGCCCACTACTATTTTCAATATTTACAAATAACCTCCACACCTCAACCCCACAAGCCTCTCTCAACCAATATGCAGATGATTCGACGGTGATAAGTGCCACTTCCTCAATTAAAAAACTTCAAAATTTAACACAACAATCCTTTCTAGCAGTTGAGACCTGGCTTACAAACTCTCAAATAATTTTAAACCCCAGAAAGACCAAACTTATGATTTTCCAACCCACTAAATCAGCCTCACCCATTAACACTTTCAACATTATATCACTAAATAACACCATCATCTCCCCATCAACACACACCAAACTTTTAGAAGTTGAAATTGATTGCAACTTAAAAATCTGATATTCACATTTCCGTTGGGTTACCACCTGTCCCTCTTTGTGAGGGACAGTCCCTCTTCGGGCAGATGTGTCCCGCAAAAAAAAAAATAAAAAAAAGGCAAATGTCCTGAGATTTTAGGACAAAACTTTTTCCTAAGTTTTCTTTAATAGCTGCATAAAACAGTTATTTTGTATCTGAAATACATAAGTGTTACATGAAATAGCAAAAACAACTGAAATGCTATAAGAATAAGCTTTTATTTTGGCAAAAAAATGAAGTTCTGTCCTTTGCATTGGCCTTGGGTATGTTTTATCCCACAGAATCATGTGTTTCTAAACAAAATGCCCCACTTTGAGCATTTGAAAAGGTGGCAGCCCTACATTTCCCAATCAGTAAAAAAAAGTTCATAAAAAACTTGAAACATTGCATAAGAACAAACTCTACCTCACTAAAAACACTAAAGCTATCATTGTCCAATCTCACTTTATCTCCACACTGCTGTATGCAGCTCACATTCTCACAAATCTAAAAAAAAAAAATCTGACCTAGTAAAACTTGAATCCTGCTACAACAAAATTGCTAGATATGTTATAAACTTACCAGCTAGAGCTCACCATTGTATAGCACTCAAGCAACTCAACTGACTACAGCTCCCCCACCTCCTTCACTACAACTAGTTAACCATGGCCCAAAAAATCCTCTATGAACCTGAGCAAACACCTGCCCTACAAATATTAGTGCAACCATATGTCACTAACAGAACCCTAAGCTCCAATAACAAACACCACATAAAAATCAATACAACCAAAAATCAGGCAGGAGATGCCCTCTTCTCAAACTATATAGTAACAATCTGGAGTGCACTACCAGAAAACATTTCAACTGTTACATCAACAGCCCAGTTTAGAACAACACTAAAAACCCACTTATTCAACAAATGTCTATGTCCTTGTTCTGCTGTAGACTAACTTCTGCCTCTGACTATGCTACTACCTTTGTTTCACTTACTGACTAAAATATCTCCCTCTATATATTCTATTACCTGTGCTTCTTTGCATACTTACATTACACAGTATTTACTACTGCAGAGCTGATGACATATTAGGACTATACATCTTAATTTATTTGTAAAATATATTCAGAAATGTGTAATGCAATATTGTCTCTATTTATTTACACACATATGTAAAATGAAGTAATGTCTCTCTAGTTATTGTTAAATCTTTCGATTCTTATTTATTTGGTTAAAACTTATCATGTACTATTAAAACGTAGTAATCCATTAAATAGCCTTTATGTATAGCTGTTTGTCTAACTGTGTTTAAACCAGTACTTTAACTTAATCTTATGTATACTGCTGATATATTGTATTTCTGTATATTCAATGTGGAGCTTTTCGCCCCAGGCCTCCGCTGAAAAAGGATGTGTATCCAGTCGGACTTTCCTGGTAAACAAATGTAAAATAAAATAAATTTACCAAAAAGGACAAAGTACCAGAACACTTTATCTTATGCCAGACTAACACAATGCAGAACAAAACCGCGCATACTCCAGTGTAAAAATAGTTAATTTGCAAAATAGATTTTTATGGACCTATTTACAGAATACACTATTTAATTAACCTGAGTGATGAAATTCAAGATTCACAGTAATGTAGTATTTTATGTCCACATACGCATATGCAGAAATATTTATATTGTAGACATGGTATTTGCAGTGTTTGAGAAACAACAAACTTTAAGACTTGATAGACCTTTTCAGTAATGCACAGTTAAAGCAATTCAGGTAATTTCTGACAGCAGAACAGAGAAGATCTGCAAACTTTGGTAACACGCCAGTATAGTATGGCATAGTATAGTAGCAATCTAATATCAGTCTTCAGTATAATTCAGGCAGCAAGTGAACAGCATGCTGAAAGGCCTCTTCAACAAGTTAAGTTTTTAGGCATGACTTTAGACATAAACATCCATGACTGAGTGCACCAGGAGTCATGCCTGATGAGAGTATAAGAAAAAGAGGCTATGGACTACTTCCTAAAATAAAGAAACATGCTATTGAGAATAGGCAATCAAAAAATACACTTTCCAGGCAGGACAGTGTATATTAGTGAAAACTAGGAAAAACATCCATTATTCTTCGGCCCTGAATAATTTTATTAAGGAAATCAAGGATTCCATTGCAACAATGAGCAAAAAGAATTGTTTAACAAGACACAGTTCACTGTGGAAACCCCCTTTTTAGCTGTGCTTGCATAATTTTGAAAATACTCACAGCATAAAAAGGAACACTATGCACACTAGTAGTATAGTCTTGAGTTCATTCGTTCAAAACAATACCTACATGAACACATACAACCCTATCTCATGGAGCCTCTACTTCTAAGCAAATAAGGCAAACCACCACACAATCCAACATTCTAGTCATTGTGAGAAACACTGATGTCCCTCTCACCTGGCTGAGCAAGGAAACATTTCTGGTCAGTTGATTATCAGGGGCCTGGATATGCCATATTATGAATGCACTCAAGTAATTCGACCAACAGTACCAGTATGACTCAGTCATGGTCCATGCTGGTTTAAATGACCTGAGACAAAACTCCCATCATGGAGCTCTTGGAATATGTGCCCCAGACTGATATAAACCTAACACTGAATAGCATTCTATCTTCTCTAAGGGTGCTGCTGCAAAACTGAAGATGAATGACTCTAATAATTGGTTTAGTTTGTGGTGTCATTCTACGAGGGTGCAATATTTGTCAGCATGGAAAGAGATGCTCAACAGTCCACTCTGCTTAGCGAGGGGTTGTTCACACCTCTCCGCTCTAGGCTTTTGAATATTAGCTAAAACATTGTCTTCCCATATCCTGCCTTTTTTAGACAATGAAAATACTTCTGACATAGCAAATCAAAACCTAGAAAATGTAAAGGTGGTACAGCTCACTACCAGGAGTCTCAACAAGAAACCCCCCTACTTTTAGAAAATCTAAAGGTGGTACAGCTCACTACCAGGAGTCTCAACAAGAAACTCCCCTACTTTTAGAAAATCTAAAGGTGGTACAGCTCACTACCAGGAGTCTCAACAAGAAACTCCCCTACTTTTAGAAAATCTAAAGGTGGTACAGCTCACTACTAGGAGTCTCAACAAGAAACCCCCCTACTTTTAGAAAATCTAAAGGTGGTACAGCTCACTACCAGGAGTCTCAACAAGAACCCCCCCTACTTTTAGAAAATCTAAAGGTGGTACAGCTCACTACCAGGAGTCTCAACAAGAAACCCCCCTACTTTTAGAAAATCTAAAGGTGGTACAGCTCACTACCAGGAGTCTCAACAAGAAACCCCCCTACTTTCATGCCCTCCTCACAATAGAGAATCTTAGGTTTTGTGAAGTCACTGATACATGGTTTAAAGCCATGAACAGCACTCCAGCAGTGCAGTGTCATAATGTATTCCACACAATTTGGCTGGCTACTATGCAGGCAGGGACTAAAAGTGGAGGTGCCTCAGTTTATATAAAAAAAAAACAAATATGCCTCAAGGCTGGTAAAACAGGATGCGCTTGAGCTTCTCCACATTCAAATCACCATAACAAAAATCTCATGCCACCTTTCATGCAAGCTATGGGTTCTCCTACATGACCCAGAAAACCCATAATACCTATTTAAGCTTACTGGAAATACTCACTATCCAACCCAGTACTGTATTCATGGACAACTTTAATTAGGCCACAATTAACTGTGAAGTATATATAACACCAAACATGCAGACACAGAGATTCATGGATTTTGTAAACATTGACTACCTGGATCAGATTGTCAATACTCTAATCAGAGGAGCAAACATATTGGATCTGGCCTTCATTAGTACGGAAGAACATTCTACACTCCATAGTGTAATGTCTTCTCTGGTAAGGTCAGACCACAGAACTTTCTCCTTTGAAGTGAAAATAAAACCCAGAATCCCAGCTAGTCCTGGAATGTTCAGGAACTAATCTAAGGCTTACTTCCTAGTATTAAGTGACAACCTAGCAAAATTTCAAGCTCACCTAAACCCTGGGAAAACTGTTCCCTACATGGAACTGTTCAATTAATCTCTAAACAAGTATGTTAATGCTTACACAGAGGAAGTTGTACCCACCAGAAATATCTGAAGCTTGAATCCATTGGAAGCCTATATCATTCAAACCAGGAAGTTGAAAGAGATACCGAGCAGCTAGTAACAGAAGAAAAAAATCATTAGTCAGTATCCCAGTCCTGGTAAAATTCTTCTTCATTCTTAAATGCTTCTATGGTGAACAAAATATGAGAGTATTCATACTGTGTTAAAATCTTCCTCTTTATTAATTCAGGTAGGTGAGCGTAATTTTGTCTCACTAATCTCATATGCAAAGCCATGGAAAGAATTATCATGGAAATCATCAGCAATGACAGTATAAAACTCCACTCACTGGACCCAACTCAGTCCGGTTTTCTAAAGGAGAGGCCATACTCACTCAACTTGGTGGACTTCTTTGAGAATGTCACCAAAGCAATGGGTGAGGGCAAAATAGTTCACACTGCCCTACCTTGATCTAGCCAAGGCATTTGACACAATACCCCACTTTGGCATTGTTGCCAAACTCAAGAGGTTAGGTATAAATCCTTATGTCACACAACAGATAGCCAGTTGGTTTACATACAGAACCCTGGAAGTTAGAATTGCAGAGTCAACCTCTACAAAGAGGCCAGTCACCAGTGGAGTACCTCAGCGACTAGACATGGGACTTCTCCTTTCTGGCATGTACTTCACTTTAATAAAGGCCAATATCAATGACCAGATTTTCAGGTAGATTGCAAATTAGTAGCAGTCATAGAATTCCCCACCAGTACTAAAGTTCTCCAGGAAAGGCTGATACAAACAAATGGTGTCAGAGCTATGGACTAAAACTAAATGCCAAGGAATGCATAATTGTATCCTTCATTAACTTATCTACACGTGCTAATTATCATATTGAAAACATACCCCTAAGAGACAACCCAGTAGTCAAGGGTTTAGGGACATGTAAACAGCAATTTAGTCTTTGATCTTCACTTGTCTATAGTAATGAGAAAATCATTCTTTGTCTAGCAAGATATAAACAAATGTATGGCATCTAGATCCAAAGAGATCATTATCCTGCTACATCTGGCATTCATCAGATCCATCATTGAGTAAAATGCCCCCATTGCTATGTACTTAACCAGGCACATCCAACAAATGGACTATCCATAGAGGTTCCTCACTAAAAGAATATAGGGTGCAAGCAACATGTCCTATGCAGACCACCTAAAAGGCCTATCCAAGTGCTCTGTATCCTACAGTCTGTTGAGAGGATATCTATGCCTGGCATACAAGGCATTTTCAGGCTCCCCCTTATGGACCTCTTTCATGTCTACAATATAATCAGGACCTGAATTACCTGTTCTAAAGACTTAAACTTTGCCTGTGATATAAGTAGGATCTGCTGGACAGACAAATATGTATCCCAGAGAATACCCCTTCTATGGAACAGGCTTCTCATCCATGTGAAGTGCAGAGTTCCTCCTTAACCCAATACAAGTGTAACTTGGACAATTGGATGGGGAACAGGAAATTCATCCCTAGTTTGGCACCCATGTCTCTAATGGGCACAGGTAACCTGTAAATGGTTCATTTCTCAGGCCCCACCCAGCTTTTAAATGTTTCACCTCCCAAGCGTCAGCTTACACTTAGGGTAGGCTTAAAAGGTCTCGGGGATTATTAGCCCAGTGCACACCTATGAACCTAGAAAATGCAGTTTCTCATGTTGTATCTCTTTGAAAGCTAAGGTCAAAAGCATCATTCAGTACAAATATTTTACTGCAGAGTAAGGCAGATAGTATATTCCTGCAGAAAAGTAAAATAGCTTGTATGCATTCAAGACGCAAACATAACAGATGGTCTGGCTTCACTCTTTCTCTAGACTGACACATACATCCAAAAGCAGTGTTGCATCACAGACTAACAGCAAGCATATTTATGTTTTATTAATCCACTTCGGCAATGATGAACATGATGTTTTACTGCTAAATCTACAAAACACGTGACCCATATCTGTCTGCCCTGGAATGTATATTGAGTGACACATTACAAATCTAATTTTTTCTCAGAGTTTTATTTTTTTTTTTTTACTACCTGCAATTAATTATGTATTAATATATTTATCAGAAGGACTTTTAGTGAACTTGCAGTAGTGTATTTTAGTCTTCTGTTAAGTACACACTTGCAGTTTTAAAAGTACTCTATTTCATTTTTACTGTTTCCTAATTGTGTGTTTCATTGAATAGTGTACTGTGTGTCTCTCTGCTATAAGAGGGGGTGGTGGTCTTCTCACTTCTTTGTTATCTGATATTTAATAGCCTAGACGGCTTCCTCTGTACTTTAAGTGCTAGTCACAAAGTTTGAGAAATCATTTTGTGCTCAACTTCTGAGAGACTTGCTTGGCTATAATCATCTGTATCAGAAGCTGAAGTTAAGTGAAACTTGCAGTAGTGTATTTTAGTCTTCTGTTAAGTACAAACTTACAGTTTTAAAAGTACTGTATTTCATTTTTACTGTTTCCTAATTGTGTGTTTCATTGAATAGTGTGTTGTGTGTCTCTCTGCAGTTAGTTCCCCACTCACCCTCCCTGTTCTTGTGTTGGTGTTAGTGTTGGTGGCTGTGAAATTGCCCGCCCCTCCTGTAAGTCTGTATTAGAACACTCCTCCTGGGTCCATCTCATTTCCTCACTTAACCGAGTACAGTGAGATCATATTCTAAGTCTAATGTTCACTCTACTTAATACAGAGAAAATATTTGAGAAAGCCAACCCACTTAGGTTCTTCCTTCCTCTCTCCTTGCATTTAAAAAATTGCACTTTATTAATCTGCTTTTACTGTATTTGTGTTTCCTCCAACTTTAATTTGCTTTTCTTAAAAGTACAATTTTATTTATTCTGCTGCATTTATTACTGCTTGGTAGTAGCCTGATTAAATTGTAACTGTTACTCTAAGTCTTTTGGTTTAAGCACTTGGGCTTCATACAGGTTGTTTTATATTAATAAGGTTTGTGGTCTGTACTGTTGTGGCAGGACAGGTAGTTTACATCCTTCTAAGCTGGGAATTTCTGATTGAAGGCCCAGTGACTGCTATTCTAAAAGTGTATTAGTCCTGGCTTAAGCACTTGGGCTTCAGGCCAGTTATTCTACATTAAGAGGGTTTGTGGTCTGCACTCTTGTGGGAGGAGAGGCTGGATTCTGCCCTTCTCAGCTGGGAATTTCTGGTCACAGGCTTATTGTGCCTGCTTATTTAAACTGTTTCTTTCTGAAATTGGTGTGCCTTGTTGCTGTAGAGTACACCAGACTCAGGCCTGCTGAATCTAGCTTTATTTGTATAACTTGAGCACTGATTCAGGCCATCTATTTTTGGAGAAGGTTCCCCTACACCCTAGTAGCAGGAGTGTGCAGTTAGAACTTGTCTGATTGAAGACTGCTGGAACTGGACTCAGTTTTGAGCTTTTTTCTGGCTAATTGGGTAACTTGTTTAAATCAGTTTGTTCATTTTCTATTGTTTTATATATTAAAAAAATTGCACTTTATTCATCTGCTTTTACTGTATTTTTGTTTCTTCCTACTTTTACTAGGGGCATTGACTATAACTCTGATCTGCAATATATAACAATAAGTATCCTTTTCTGTGCATTTAAGTGTTTGTTGATTGTATCTGCTTTATTTTCTGTAAATAAATAAATAAATAAATAAATAAATACTTGTTTCCCACCTTTCTAAGTTAGTATAGTCCCGTTTTCAGGTTAGTGCTGAATTCAGGGCTGTGTTACAAATCGCTGTGTTTGCCCATACCTTACTTGGATAGAAGGAAGTTTCTCTGTTCACCTGTGAGACAGGGTAGCTTTGAGCAGCCTATCTGTCCCTGGAGGAGTGGCTTCAGCCCAGAAATTAGTAGTTTATTGGCCATTTTGGGCTAATTTCTATCTCATTTCCCTGCTATAAATACCGCATTTGCCCCATTTTGTGGGTATAACTATTCCCGGCTCCACAAAGTCTCCTTTTCAATTTTTCCCTTGGAACTAAACAAACTTTCAGCTTAAGCACTCAAGCCATTCATTTCTCAGCATGGCACTTGCTCAAACCTCATAGCAAGCACTTATAAACCCTAGCACTATACCCTCCTGTACTGTACAGAAGGACAAATCTCTCTATTCAACCTTACCAGCCATCCAGTAAACCAGTTCACTGTACCAATCCAGGCATGTCTAAAGGGCAGTTCCATGTGTACTCTCCAGTCCAACTGGTGAATCTGGGCATTTTGAGGCAATGTTACAACTGCCTCATGTACACAGACAACCCTCTCCTCCTACCACCAAACACTAATACATGTGAGAGCTGCAATTATACAGCCAAACTGGAGGCTAAGCTCTCTCAACCCAAGACTGGATCAGACAGTCAAGAGGAGAAGGGAAATACTTGCATCACACCACCAGTCTCACATAGACCCATTAAACCAGCACCGGCAAAAAACACACATAAATACATGAAAACATACTCAGAGGCTCTAAATAAACATCTGCAAAAGCAACAGAGACCTACAAAGCAAATATCCAAGCAACCTCCACCCCCCAACACAAACCATGAAACACATACTTCACAAAACTAGTTTGCCATGCAATCACAGCCCTTAAGGCAAAATAACATATCCAACATACTAGTAATAGGTGACTCTCTAGTCAGGCAAACTGACGTCCCACTGAATAAAGAGAAGGTTACTGTTAGCTGCCTGTCAGATGCCAGGATCCGCCACATAACACAAGCACTCAGGTCACTCCAGAACAAGTACAAATATGACTCTGTCATTGTCCATGTTGGTGTGAATTACCTGAGCCATACCTCCCTGGACTACATGAAAAGAGATATGGAAGAGTTCTCTGATCACGTAGCCCAGGCCGGTATGACCCTGAATAGCATACTGCCCTCACCAAGAATGATACCACGATATAAAGAAAAAATTCTCAATTTTAACAATTGGCCAAGTTTCTGGCATCATTCAAAGGGGATCCAGTGTCTGTCCACCTGGGATGACATGTACGACAAGCCACGCTGCTTTGCTAGAGACGGCTTGCACCTGTCACCCTTAGGCTTTTGAATACTGGACAAGTCTCTTGCCAGCCCCATTAGTGCCTTTTTTAGGCAAGGCTCAAAAGACAAACCCACTGCCGTAAATAGCACAAGTAACAAAAAACTGAGGGTAATACTACTCAGTGCCAGAAGTCTAAACCTCAAAATGCACGCTTTCGAGGCATTCCTCAGTATGGGGAAAATCGATATACGTGCAGTAACAGAAACCTGGTTTAAGGCTTCAGAGAGCCCTCCAGCAATACCAAGCTACAACTCATACCACACATTTTGGCCACAGAACCCAAACCAAAATAGAAAAGGTGGGGGCGTATCCATATTCATCAAGGATACCCACATTTCCAGTTTAGTGGCACAGCAGAATGCTTCAGCAATCATCCAAATGCAACTAACAACAGGCAAAACTGCAATTCAAATTGTAGCTTGCTACAGATCACCCACCCTGTCCCAGGACTCCCATTCCACATTTCTGGAAACACTGGGAAACATAAAGGTCCTACCAAATAACCAAATATTGGGTGATTTCAATTACCCAAGCATTCACTGGGAGAACTACTCAAGTATTAACTCCCTTGCCCAACATTTCCTAGAATTTATAAACTCAAATGCCCTGGTTCAACTGGTCAACACTCCCACCAGAGGTGACAACATATTGGACCTGGTTCCACACCAGAGGTCAACCCCTCACTGGTTAGATCTGACCATAAACAAATCACTTTGGATATCCACATTCTGCCCCCACCCCCGGAAAAGGAAACAACCATGAAAAACTTTTTAAAAGCAAACTTCACGTTACTTAAGACCGAGGTGGAAAGTTTCAAAGCCCCCATGCTAAAGGATAATGCTGTCCAAGCTGCAAAATCCTTTACTAATGCATTCTACGGGCATCTACAAGAATGCATGGATCGTGCTATCCCATGCAAAACCAAGACTCACCCCTCCAAGAAAAGGAAACCAGTCTGATGGACTCCCGCCATAAACAAGTTATACAATAGAAGGAGGAAACTAGTACAGAAAAGAGTAAAATCCCAAGAAGGGAAGACTTCCCTGATCAGTATCAGCAAGAAACTACGATCCCTCATAAAATCATACAAGGCAAGCTTCGAAAGAAAAATTGCCATGGACTCCAAAGATAACCACAAGGCGTTCTTTAGCTATGTCAAGAATCTAAGAGGCAATGCTCAGATCTGCTTGGAGTTAGTGCAGAATGGCACAAAGTACACTGAACCGACCGATATCGCCAACATCCCGGCAGACAAGTTCAGTGCAAACCTCACCCCCCCGCTCACTCCCAAAAGGGCCCATAACCATACCAGAAGAATATAAAGTCCCTGAAATCACAGACACTCAGGTTAAAACAGCCCTCTCCAAAGCCAAAAATACAGCATCAATGGGACTGGATGGTGTCCCAGGCTGTGTCCTACATGAGCTCACAGATAGACTTACTCCTCACCTAAACACACTGTTCAAACTCAGCCTTTGTACAGGCTACGTACCCATAAAGTGGTGCACAGCACAAAGGTGGAGCCACAACAGACCCCAGGAACTATCGCTCTATTAGCCTGACTAGCGTGGTCTGCAAGGCTATGGAGTGCATCATCATGGAACTCATAAACAGAGACATTGGGAACCTCCAAACATTGGACCCTACCCAGTCTGGCTTTGTTAAGGGCAGATCATGCCTCCTAAAACTGGTGGACTTCTTTGAGACAGTTAGCAAGGGAAATGTCATACACACAGCCTACCTAGACCTTGCAAAAGCCTTCAACACCATTCTCCATTCTGGTATTATAGACAAGCTCACCAACCTGAACATAAACCCCTACTTCACAAGATGGGTTGCCAACTGGCTCACGGACAGAACCCACACTGTGAGAGTTGCAGGAGCTAGGTCCAACTCTAAACCGGTTACAAGCGGCATCCCCCAGAGCTCAGTCCTAAGACCCCTCCTGTTCGGCATATACTTCTCAGAGCTACAGGCAAGCACAGGAGGACTATGGCTGACCAAGTTCGCAGATGACTGCAAACTAGCGGCTATAACTGACTCTCCAGCTGACACAGACATCCTCCAAAAGGGTCGCACTGAGATGGATACCTGGTGTCAAAATCATGGCTTCAAGCTAAATGCCAAAAAGTGCATAATCATCCCCTTTGGAAAAAACAAAGTGCCCACAAACTACCACATAGGTGGTATTCCCCTAAATACAGAAGACATAATAAGGGATCTGGGGACCCAAGTAGATAGTAATCTCACCTTTGATAATCACATTGCCAAAGTGGTCAGAAAATCCTTCTATGTAGCCCATCTAATCACAAAAGGGTTCCCATCCAGATCAAAAGAGGTCATTGTGCTCCTCTACTCATCACTCATCAGACCCATCATAGAGTACAATGCCCCATTTGGGATGTACCTTACAAGACACCTGAAATAGCTGGAAAGACCACAGAAGTACCTCACCAAGAGGATCACTGGCCTCAAACAGATGCCCTATGTAGCTTGACTGAAGAAACTCCAGCTGTACTCGGTTGCATACCGGTTACTCAGAGGTGCTCTCTGCCTGACATACAAGGCCATGTCCAACCCAGAATTGATGGACATGCTCCACCTATAAAAAAAAACAAATCCCCGAGAGCCACATGCTCTAGGGATCTAAACCTCACCACAACCATAAATAGAACATGCTGGAGGGATAGGTTCCTGCCCCAGAGACACCCCATGCTTTGGAACAGGATTCCAATCTACATTAGGTACAGCCCCTCACTAACACTCTAAAAGAGAAACCTTGATGAGTGGATGGGAAACAGAAATTTACCCCAGGGATTACTGCAGTGGCTCTGCAGGACAGAGGCACAGGGAACTAATGGCTCTGCTGGACAGAGGCACAGGGAACTAATCTAAGGGGGCGGCAAAAGCCAACACATTCTGGCTAGGCTTACAAGATGCCCTCGGGCAGATAGCCTAGTACTTACCTATGAACCATGATATTACTAAACATTTACTTGAGATAAAATTTCTCATTTGGAATGTGAAGTGTATATCCTGTGCAGTGAAAACAAAGACCATGCTGAGTGCTTTAAACAAGCAAAAAGCACATGTGATTGTCTTACCGAAGATAAAAAATCAAAAATAAGTGCCTGTCATACCCTGCTTGGTTAGAAGGTTTTTAAGTCTGAGTTGTGTTCAGCACCAGCTTAAAGAGTGATATTAATCATGGTTTGTAAAGATCTAGGGTGGACAGGTTGGCATGATAGTTAAGGTGTTTACCTTACAGACACAAAGTACAGGGTTTTATTCTCACATGGGGCAATTGGCTTGGCTTAAAATGACCCACAAGTGCAGTTAGCCTAGTACTAATCTATGAACCTATGAACCTAACCACTGCTGCTACATGTTGATCAAAGGACAGGGAATTATCTACCCATGTCCGACATTTCTCACAATACTTTTATCCTGAAGTGGGGTGTTGTAGGTACAACAAGTTGGATGGAGATATTATTTAACAAATGCAACAATACTGCACTTTTTGTATTTAGTTTTAGCTCATTTCTGTGCATATTTATATAAGGATGACACCCACTTTATGGTCATCTGCAAGCTTTGTTAGAGACAGATCCTCATTTGTAACTTTTAGATCTGTATAGCAGATGCCAAATAGTAGAGGTTCCAGCACAGACTCCACTAATAACCCTCATGATCTATGAGGATTCACCTGCTATCCCCACTATGTTGGTTTCCTCCTTCACCATTACAAAGTGATCAATTTAGAACTCACTTAGCTTGTTAATTATATTAACATGTGGTATGGTATCAGATGCTTTACAGAGATTTTGCTATGCTGCATGGATGGCATGACCATTATCCACAGTTTGTGTTGCCCTCTCAAAGACATTTACTAGTTTCATTAGGCAGGATGTACCCTAAATATCAGACAAATTGCTGGGGTCAAGAATTTTTAATAGTATTTAATTAGGTTAGTTATGACACATTCCATGGCTTTGCATGTAAAATTCATTAGTCTAATGGATCTGTAAATTCTGGGATCTATGGTGTGGTCACTCTTTTGAAGTGGTATCACTAAATTTGCTACTGCTACTGTTTAGCTGTATCTTTTCATATTGTGAGTGGTTAATATGTGCTTTTTTGTGAGTTTTACTGTGTTCTTAAACCTTAAATTGAGTAGCACCCCGTGGATACAGGTTTGTTGCATCCAGAGCTGTTTGTTTTTGCCTTCTGTGTTTCTGGCAGCCAACTTGTGTTGGCAGGGGCTTATCTTCTCTGCTAGTGAGAGTCACAGGTCTGCCTAGACCTTGTCTGGCACAAGCTGATTGGTAAAGAGAGCAGGGGCTAGCTAGCAGGATTGGCTAGATTTCTGTGTTACTAGAATCTTCTATTTTTGTGGTATTTAAACCCTGCATTTAAGCTGGTTTGGGCTTGCTTGTGCATCGCAAACTGCAGCTGCACTGTTTTTAACCCATGGCAAGGTATTCTAGCTACAGATTTTCCCTTAGTAGCACGTGTGTGATCACCTAGTAGTACACATCTTAGACCGTCAGCCTTTTACCACTTAGCTCTTTCTGGCCTCTCTCCCTTAGGTTCTGACAAATATTGATGGACAATTTCCTATGGTTTCACCTGCTAGTCTGGTTGACATGGGCCCAAACAAAAGAGACCTCCGAGGCAAAAACACATGCAAACTCCACAACCCACCTTACCACACACCACACATAGACCACACACCTGTGTCTCACAGCCACTAAGGCCTTACCATAAACCCAACATATTACTCATAGGGGACTCCACTGTGAGACATAAAGATGTATTCACCAGGCTGGATAAGGAGAAAGTCACGGTTAGTTGTCTGTCAGGTGCCAGAATCTACCATATCACACATGCATCTAAGTCAATCAATGACAGGTACTGTTATGACTCTGTCATAGAGCATGTTGGTGTGAATTACTTGAAATGTACCTCCCTGGACTATATGAAGAGAATACATGATCAAGCTCTCTGAATATGTGTCATAGGCAGGTGTGTCCCTAGCCTTAAGCAGCATTCTACCATCACCCAGAATGATGCCTCAATACAAACAGACTATGATTATCTTTAACAATTGACTTAGTTTCTGGTGTCATTCCAAAGGGATTCAGTACCTGACAGCTTGGGAAGACATGAATGACAGACCATAATGCGTTGTCTCCCTTGTGTTTCAGGCTTCTGGCAAAGGGTCTTGCCTCCCTCATAGTGCCTTTTTTAGGTAATGTCATGAGGTCAAAACTACCAACATGAAAATTTCATCAAAATGCAAACCAAAGGTCATGTTGCTAACACTAGGAGTTTAAACATGAAACTACAAGCATTGCAAGCATTCTTAACCTTGGAAGATACTGACATTTGTGCAATCACAGAAACCTGATTCAAAACTGCAGAGAGCACCCCAGCCATACCAGGTTACTCATCATCATACATTTAGACTCCAAACCATGGGCAGCAAAGCAAAACAAAGTGGAGTTTCAATATATATTAAAGACATACCCGCCTCCAGGCTGGTCAGACATTATGATGCACAAGAGACACTCCAGGTGTAGTTAACCTTTGACAAGACCCCTATTCAAATCATAGCTAGGTACAGGCCCCCAACTTTGAGTCAAGATACCGACTCTGCCTATCTGGACCTCTTTGAATCTATCAAGATTTAACCCTTTACCATGATGTTGGGTGACTGTAAGTACCTTAGCATAGATTGGAAGAGCTACTTATGCCAAAACACAAATGCCCTGAGATTCCTTGATTTTTCTCAGTGCACATTCCCTGGTCCTGGTGGTTGCAACCCCCGCAAGAGGTGATAATATCTTGGACTTGGTATTAATCAACATGAGTAACCACTGCAGAATCCCTACAGTGTCATCCTCCCTGGTAAGATCCATCCATAAAGCATTCACTTTTGATGTCACTATCTGCCCCAACCCTTCCCCCCAACTAGGGTCAAACTTAAAAACTTCTTCAAAGCTGAATACAGCCTCCTTAGGGAAGGTATAAACAACTTCACAGCCCCCTCCCCTTCCATAGGAACTGGCACAAATGCCCAAATCTACACCAAAGTACTATATGAGTATTTATATAGCTGCATGGAATCAGGAATACCCAACAGGACAAATTCATCCTCCTGAAGGAAAACTAAACCTGTCTGGTGGACATCTGCAAAAAAAAAAAAACTCTATAATAAAAAGAAAAAAATGCTGTCTAGGACCAAGATGGAGCCTAATTGGAAGCAATCTCTCCTTAGCCTGAAATTAAGAGCACTAGTAAAATCCTCCACAGCAAACTTTAAGCCCAAATTGGCCACAGCTACCAAAAAACAATCATAAGGCCTTCTTCCCATATGTCTGCAGTCTCAAGTGAAGCACTCAAATCTGCTCAGAACTGGAGGTCAAGGACAGCACATACACAAATGCCATAGATATAGACAACCTGCTGGCAGACAGATTCAGCTAAAACTTCACCCCTTTGTGCCCCTATCAGTAAATCAGGGCATCCCCATCACCTGTCTCATCTTCTTATCTCTAGGGAGCAAGGGATCACTATCCTCTCAAAGGCAGAAAAATACAGCCTCCGAGTTACCAGATAACATCCCAGGTTGCATCCTACATGAACTCAGGCAGGAACTTGCAGCACCATTAGGCAGCCTATTCCACCAAAGCCTCAGTACAGGCTTCATCCCAGCTGAGTGGAGGACAGCCACAATCATCTGTTTGCACAAGTGTGGAGCATCCACTAATCCAGAAAATTAAAGATCCATCAGCCTAAAACTAGCCTAATCTGCAAGACTATGAAATGGATTACTATGGGACCTTAGTAACAAGGATGATTAACAAATACTCACTCCCACACAGTTTGGTTTCATCAAGGAGAGGTCATGCCTGTTAAATATGATCGACTTCTTTGAAACAGTCACCAAAGCCATGGACAAGGAGAAGATGGTGCACACTGCCTACCTTGACCTGACCAAAGCCTTCAATACTATTCCCCAAATCTAAAACATTTTTACTAAGAGTACTTCATTTTGTTCTCTCTACCAAGGTACTTTTTTTTGACTTATTGGTCGCTTTGGGTACCTTGCTCATATTTTTATTTTATTATTCCCCAACTCTCTCAACTAGGCATCAATCCATGTTACCAGATGGGTAACAAACTACCTCACTGGTAGAACCCATCTACTAAAAATAGGGCAAGCCACCTCAAGCAGTAGACCCATAACGAGTGGTGTTGCCCAAGGATTGGTCTTAGGGCCTCTGTTGTTCAGGATATACTTTTCTGAAGTGCAGGTCATAACAAGTGGGCTATGGATAACTAAGCTTGCAGATGACTGCAAGCTGGGTGCTGTCATCAATTCCTCTAGTGATTTGGACATCCTCCAAGAGGGTTTCACCCAAACAAATGACTGGTGCCAGAAACATGGCCTCTAACTGAATGCCAAAAACAAATGCATCATTATCCCCTTTGGGGAGAGTGATGTACCCCCAAATTATCACATTAATAACAAGGTCTTAACCACGGAATTAGTCGTGAGGGACTTAAGCACCCAAGTTGATAACAAAATGACTTTTGACCATCATATTGTTTACGATGTGTGGAAAGCTTACTACATGGCCCACCTCATTAGGAATGATATCTCATCCAGGGACAAAGAGGGTCATGACATCTCTGCATTCTTCCCTTATAAGACCCATTATTGGGTATAATGCTCCTTTTGGAATGTACGTCACAAAGCACATGCAGCAGCTGGAGAGACAACAGAGGTTCCTCATCAGGAGAATCCACATCTGTCCTACATACATCAGCTAAAAGCCCTGTCCCTCTACTCAGTCTCATACAGACTCCTCAGAGGTGACCTCTGTCTGGCATACAAAGCAATCTCAGACCCTGCCTTGATGGGACTGCTGCATATCAACAAGTCAAGGTCCACTTGAGTAATCCACACGTGTGACCTCAACCTGATCTGTGACATCAATAGATGGCAGGACTGATTTGTGTCCCAGAGACTCCCCCTTCTGTGGAATAGACTCCCTCTCCACATCAAGCAGAGTTCCTCATTAACTTTTTTAAGCACAACCTGGATAACTGGATGGGGAACAGAAAATATACCCCTGGCATTCCATCTGTGTCCCTGCTGGACAGTGGCATCAAGTGCTGACTTGTCGGAACATGGGCTGAATTCTTGGCTAGGCTTGTAAGGGCCTCAGGGCCAATAGCATAGTAACTTCCTATGATCCCATGATAGATGGATAATTTTAAAGATATACACCCACCATGGATTTTTGATTTTAGCTACTTTATATGGTCTTTGTGGGGATAACCCTGCAACTTTCAACATTTTTAAAACTAAGCACAAATTTATTTGGTGCCTGACAGATAGTGTATTAATGTGGGTGACTCTAATGTGCTAGATCACATTATTGACCACATCCCCAGTAGAATGCTTAGACTTCCCAAAAATGTTCAGACCCTAAGGGTTCTCAAGGAAGAGTTTTCACAGGTAGATGTGTGGAGAGCATTAAACCCTATGTATTTAGAGTATACATACTATGTAGAATGAGTAACCAATAGATTAGATGATTAGCTTGTGAGTACAAGGGTGCTTTCAGTGGTACAAACAGAGCATGCCATGGTTCCACTCAAATTCATTCAGATAACAAAGGTTGTTGGGGGAAAAAGAGTGGTGGTTTGATCTGTTAGTATTGCAAAAGCAAGACACCCCATTAGCTGTTTGCAGTACAATAATGGCCTTCTGGAAATGAGATGAGCCAGTGAAGGACAGTATCTTTGCTTACTTGGAACTGTTTAAACAGAAACACAGGGAGATCTCTAAAGAATTACAAAGATCAAGAAGAGATATTCAGGTTGTAAACATAGCTAAGCTAAACAACCAATATTAGACACCAGAGAAAGTGTTCAAAACTACAAGATGGAGGAATTCAGAGACACTATAGTAGATTAAGGGGATAAAGCAGAAAAGCAAACAGCCACTGTATCCACTAATACAGAAAGAAATGGCAAAGATATGGGTCATTTCATTGGGCCTTTGGAATTACATCTAATAAATTAATTACATAGAATTGTAAGGCCCACTAAAAGAAACTTAATTGTCACTTCTACAGCAGACAAGGAGGGGAAAGTTGAAACAGATTGTCATATTGCAAATCAAACATTTAATAAGGAAGAATATGCTTGTACAGCCAGGGTACAGGAAGTTGAATTTGTAGGGAGCTGCTTATTTACAGTTAAACTATCTCCCCACTTATCCCAGGGATGGAAATCATGTCAGGGGCTACACCTATCATGGAGCAGAAGAAACAACCGGCCATTAATACCCTACCTAAAGGATAAGTTCCAGGGCTAGATTATAAAGCTTTTAAAAGAGAACTATGTTATGAACTTCTTTGGTTATAACAGCAAGCAATTAAAGCAAGAAATTTCCCAGAAGCATAATGAGATCAAAGGTTTTAATTTTACCTGAAAGGGGAACATATTTATCTGTGGTGGTGAACTACAAATACATCTTCCTACTTAACACAGGTTTAAATATTTTCTCAAAAATCCTAATGTTGAGGATGGAAGGGGTGCTAAGCAATTAGAGTAGAAAACAACAAGGTGGGAGTATAGATTTTAGTAAAGCTTTTGACACCCTGCTCTTAAAATTCATTTGGGAGGTATCAGCATGTATATTTTCCTTCTGAAGCACACACAGCAGATATAGTTATTATACCATAACATAATGTGATTTTATCTGATCCAGTTAAGACATACAGAAAGACAAGGCAGGGCTGCCCCCTTGCTCCACTTCTTTTTTGTTTTGTTGGTGTCGAGTACTTGTATCATCACTACCTTTCATTTGGTATCCCAGTAGGGGTAAAAGTAACTATACTCACTACCTGGTTTGCAGACGATTACATAATATGGTTGAATAATCCGAGCACTCAGCTAACAATAATTGTTGAGGAGCTAGAAGCCTTGCTTCATACTACGGGCCACGGAATGTACGTTTTTTTTCCTGACAGTGAAGACACAATTAGGGGAGAGAGAACTACTTCCTTATGGAATTAAAACAACAATGGAATTTACCTACCCAGGTATCACAAGTTCAGATATGACTAGAGTATCTGATAAAAATGTTTTCCTTATTTTAGAATTCATGGAAAAGTCTTTCACTGGATGAAAACATCAGAAGATACATTTTCTAACTAGAATCCAGGTTGTGAAAATGTTCAGCCTACATAAAATATTATTTATTTAAAGGCATCTTCCACATCTAATATTCTCTCTACATATGAAAAAGGCTCATCATCAAAATTTTGCTTTCATCTAGGACAGTAAAAAAACAAAAATCAGCAGGAACAAGATGTAGCTTCCTATAAAATAAGGGAACACCACTAGAGTGCCTAATCTTGAATAGCATGGGAAAGCAGCTATTGCCTGGAGCTATTTGAGAATGAGGAAGCAGTTGAAACTGGTATAGTTCTGAGATGAACTTCATGTCGGACTCTTCACCAAATCCCATCTGGCTGGAACACACCCTTACAAAACCTAGGGCATGGGTGGGATCAAATATTCATACAAAGAGGTATGGGAGGTAAGCTAAGAGGACAAGGATTCTTTAGCAGAAAATATTAGTATGGAGTCACCATAGCATTCTTGTGGGCAGCAAACCTAGATGGTGGTACCACTGGAATGGCACAGGTGGTATTGGATCTATGGAATGAGATACACAATATAGTCCACATCTATATTCATATGAGAGAGCTTTTCCTTCATATCACATAGTATTAGTAGAAATTTTTTCAAATAAGAGGTTGCATCTTGAGGCTATGTCATGGTAATTAATTAATAACATTGTGGATGATGATGCGGTTAAAAGATTGGAAACAACGGAGAAATAGGGACCTACCAATGCCACTGGGGACAATATATAATAAAATCATGGATGGTGAAGAAAGAGTCATAATTTGGAATGGCAACTTTTGGCATTACTTGGCACCAGGGGCTAATAATCTTCACAAAGTAATAAGCCAATGAGGTGGATAATTTCCAATAATGTCCCGACAAGCATTAGTAGTATAAATAACACTTTAATACAAAAACAAAAATGGTCACATGCTTTCGTTCGAAAAAGGAACTTCTTCAGAACCATTTTACATAATAAAACCATCATTTAAATAACATTTAAAACCATCCTGTGACTTGCTCACTCAATGTTCCCTTAAAGAAACAGTAACATTACACTAAATACATCATGAAATCATTGCTCTTTTTTTAAAATGGGCAAAGAGATACGTTCATTAATATCAGGCAAAGTTGTTGCATTCAGCCTTAGTTGCCTTTAAGTTCACATTCCTCTGCCCTATTCTCTCAAAAGCCTCCCTTGTCATCCCTTTAAACATTTTCCAAAATGCCAAATAGGAATTTTGAATCATAGCCACATTATTTGTTATGCTTATATAAAGCATTGCTCTCAGTTTTGTTTTTGATGGCATATCCCCCTAGTTGGCTTGACTTTGTGTAAGTTATTTTTGCCTTCAGGTACACGTTGTAGTTTGCTTCTTGAGATAATTATTTTCATCTAACAAGGCAGTACCCATATGCTCAAGCACTTTGGCAGAAAATAATTGATTGCATGGTATAGGCATTAAGGACTTTCACCTGTCCTCCATTCACCTTTTTGGTTGCTTCCTTTACGTAAAACTTTCACTTCCCACTAACTTTATATGCATTATATGTACTTCATTTCCAGAGCAGCTGTCCCTTTTGCCAGACATTCCTCACTGCCTTTTATTTTCATGCTGTATTGGGTGGCGTAGGTATTCTACAGATCCCCGATCTTATTTTATTTCATGGGTTCATACTGCAAACCAACTGCCAAATACTCACATGACTCCTCTCTTCCCTCTTCTCTCTCATCTTCACCTTTTTCCTATTGCAATTCTTCCTTGGGACAATGATTCTGTCTCAGACAGAATTTTTTTTATTTTAATTTCCTTTATGTGTGCTGTTAATTTTTAGCTTACATCATATGGCAAGGTGCAATGTATGTATGTATGCATGAATGTGTATGTGTGTGTTTGTTATTCGGTATTCTTTCATTGAACTATATTAGCATGATATGCCACCTTCAGGCAAGAAAAAAAAAATAATTAGCAATGTTTTACTATTTGGATCGCGATAGCAACACAGATTTCAACAAACAAACAATAAGTGATGTTTAGACTGCATGAGAGGGTACAAGTTTAATTACAGATTCCAGGAAAAGCACTCCGTAGACGACTGAAGAGAGTGTAAGAAATAAACATCAAAATTAGTGCAGGAACACAGAGAGAAAAACAAAAGAAAGACATATCAAGAGCTTTTTTTCTGTCACTATAAGTTCTTGAAAATTTATTAGTAACTACAAATCACATAGGTTATTTTCTTCAGATAAACCATCAAGCAGGTAAATGTTATTCCATCACCCACTTGTGTTACTGTACAAGCACTATCACTATTTTATATATATATAAATATATATGTGTGTGTGTATGTATGTAATATAAATATATATATATATATATATATATATATATATATATATATAATATATATGCATGTGTGTGTATGTATGTCTGTATGTATATATATATATATATATATATATATATATATATATATATATATATATATTTTTTTTTTTTTAAATGAAAAGCCAGAGAAACTATTGCCATAACTATATTAAATTAAAACAAAATATAATATAAAATAACTATACTTTTAAAGATATCTCAGGATGAGACGCAAGCAAATAAGCAAACACGCAGAATTATAAAGCAAGAAAATACATTTATTGAATCTGAAAGGCTTTCTTTTCTTTAGGAGTTGAAAGTTGCACTAATCAAGATTCATGGAAATGAATGGTTTCCTTTTGTCCTCCACTTCTGGTCAACTGTGTGAAATATTAGCATAATGATTTTTGCAAAACAAGGAAACAAGTTTGTGGTTTCTGATATAAAGATCACTAAAGAATGTTACCTTTTCAGGGAATACTATGCAATGGCAGTGTTGATGTTCTTGATGAGGGGTGTTAAAACTGTCATTTTGAAATTTTGGAAACATGACACAAAATCTCAAGAAACTGGCAAGTTATGACTACCTTTTGAAATTTACACTACCAAACCCCATGTTAATTGTTGGGGAAAATATTATGTGTTTGCTAAAATATTACAATTAGGCTGAGTTTGAAGACCAATGAGAAGAGAACTTCAGAAACAACGTGTGTGTGTGTGTGTGTGTGTGTGTGTGTGTGTGTGTGTGTGTGTGTGTGTGTGTGTGTGTGTGTGAGCGAGTGCGCCTGTTGCTGTGGGTGTGTGTGGATGTGTCTGTATGTATGGATTTGTGTGTGTGTGTGTGTGTGTGTGTGTGTGTGTGTGTGTGTGTGTGTGTGTGTGTGTGTGTGTGTGCATGGACCCCTATCACAACACCGACACGCCACAAACCCGGCACTCAAAACAACGACACCAAAACACTGAAAATGCACAAAACCAACAACTCACAAAACCGAACACCATAACACCGACACCCAAAACACTGTCACACAAAACGTAAACTACACATAACACACAACTATACATGCACTAACCCTAACCCAAACCCTAACCCTAAGGTCCAACACTACCGCACACTTACCCTACCTGCACTCTAACCCTAACTCACTTAACCCGCCACTAAACCTACATTCCGTCACTATCGCACACTTACCCTACCCGCACCCTAACCCTAACTCACTTAACCCGCCACTATACCTAAAGTCCGTCACTACCGCACACTCACCTTTCCCACACCCTAACCCTAAATCCCACACTATCTCACACTTACCTGTCCGCTCCCTAACGCTAAATCCCTCACTATCGCACACTTACCTGTCCGATCCCTAACGCTAAATCTCTCACTATCGCACACTTACCGACTCACGCTCACACGTTGCCCATGTCGGTGTTTCGGCTGTCGGGATTTCACATTGTCGATCATCTGTCTCGTCGGTCTTCTCGAGTCGGTCTTCTTAGTGTCGGTGTTTCGGCATGTCGATGAACTCAAGGGGACCCGTGTGCATACATGCATGCACATCACATGTGAGTTTATTTTCATTTGTGTGTGTGATATATTTACCTGGGATAATGGAAAGTCTGATTTAACAGGGTACTGTGACCTGAATGTAGATACACTGTGTTTGATGTTTCCAGTACCTTCTCTAGGGATATATTAGGAAAAGAAACCTGGTATTTTAGCACCTAAGTAAACAGAAACAGGTTCGGCAAGCCACACACTCAACTCATTACAAATTTGCTATATTTCCAACTGCTCAAATCCTTGTAAGATGGTATTATATTAACTCATTAAAGCCTAGTTTTTGATCCAAGCATTTCTCCAATAACATTCTACTGTCACCTGTAGATGTTTAATATTGCTTATTCTTATTTACAATAATAATTCCTAAACCATGTTGCATACAAGTTATATTTATCTAAATACCTCAACAACTAAGTGGCATAGTCAGAACTGCTTGGCTTCTTATGAAACCTCTCAGAAGAAATTAATACTGTTGACACTATGCAAAACTGCTTTAAATAGTAAAGTACAGTACAGTACAGTACAGCTGTACCACCCCCTTTTCTATATATCTCCTCCTTAACCCACTTTGAAGTATTTAGCAATTTTAT
Organism: Protopterus annectens; assembly: GCF_019279795.1. NCBI lineage: Eukaryota > Metazoa > Chordata > Ceratodontiformes > Protopteridae > Protopterus > Protopterus annectens. The sequence goes on along the minus strand of NC_056748.1, from coordinate 676,810,857 downwards.
CACTCTTCCCTGTCCTAGTATCTTATTCCCATCATGCTATCACTGAGCATGCTCCTACTACATATTCCTTCCTCAGTGAACTCTTATCTTCCCACCTCGTACATAAACCAATCTATTTCTTACACTATGACTATAATTACTTCCTCATGTACTTATCCTCCATAATTTCTCCTCCTTCCCTGTCCTCCATAATTTCTCCTACTTCCCTGTGTTATACATCTTTCATAACCTTTTTATACACCTTTCATAACCTTTTTATATAATTTCAAAGGCACATTCATACCCATTTTACTAATATTGAATGATCTATCTCTTTCTCTTGGTCATAATACTGTATTTTACCTTATTAAACCCAGTACTCAAAATCTGCATATTTTTAGTTCTGTATAACTTAAGTTGATGAAGAAATTCTTATTTACTTTACATATTGCATGTATCTTTTTTGTTTTGTCTTGATTTTATCTAGTTTAAAAGTAGAGCTTTTCTCCCCGGGCCTCTACTGAAAATGGACATGTATCCAGTTAGACTAGCCCGGTCAACAAATGTAAAATAAAATAAATAAATAAAATAATTTGAGTGGTTGCTGACAGTTAAAAGATGTTTACAAACTATTGCAAACTTAATAGTTACTGTGTTTACTATGAACTATAAAGTCCAGTTTATAACGTAGAACCTAAAAAATACTACAACTATATATTGTGCTGAAGAGTTTGCCATTCACACTTTTTTTAGTAATTGCTATGGTCACAAAGATATGAACATTTGTTTGAAATGTGTGGACGTAATTTGATTTTCTTAAAAAGCTTAGGGTCTACCCTTTGGAGGTTACAATGGAAAAATCCAGAGCTCCATTGAAGGATATAAATTAAGAATGCACAATAGCTTGAAGCAAGTTAAATCTGAGCATACAATCATTAATCCTATTTCAATGCATGTGGAAATGAGTATATATGGGTCTATGTTGCTTGATCGAAATCTCATAATCTCGATCAAGCAACATCATAACCCATTAAAGCGAAAGTGCACTAGATAGAAAGTGCACTTTCACAAAAGCCGGTTCTCCGAACCGGAAAAAAATAAAACAAAACTGCTTTAAATAGTAAAGTACAGTACAGTACAGCTGTACCACCCCCCTACTTAAATATGCTTACTCTGAGATCTCACTACTGTGGGGAAAAGGATATATTTTCTTATTCCCACTGTAATGCGCTTCGGAGAACTGGCTTTTGCGAAAGCGCACTTTCGATTTAGTGCACTTTCACTTAAATGGGTTAGATCTTCTGGTTGTCGTGGAAGTGGTTGTCATGAAAGTGAGTTTTTGACAATCAAAAGTAGACCCATATAAACATACATATTACCCAAAACCTAGGTTCCTAAGCCCACTTGTTGGAGAACTACTCTTTTTCTGCTTATAGGTAGTAGCTACATGAAAAGTTAACATAATTTCAGATCTTGGTTAGTTGATTGGTCTTGGCTTTGATAATGTTATGCAGGAAGAATATGAGGAGGACACAGTCTGTCACTCAAATAAAGATTTTGTAGTATAACAGAAGATACCTTTCATTAAAGCAAACAGCATTTTTAGTAATTTGAATGTCCTAAGAGAAAGATTCTGGGGAGGTCATGGTTGTCAGGGTGTAATACTTTATGTGTGTGAGTAAATGATTTCCTTAATTGTAAATTTACAAAAAGGAAAGCATAACAGGTTCATGCCCTGGTGCCAGTATAGTTGGAGGTGTCATTCTTTCATGCTTTTCTGGATCAGTAGAATAATGTATAATGCCTTATTAATATAGTCTTCCATATTGTTATTATAGTGGAGATGCCTGCAGTTAGTGTACTGATGCTTTGTCTACTCTGACATTTTAATGTTGAGATACTGACAACATCAGAAATGGAAAAAAGCATTGGCTATTTATACCAGGTGACCTATATGAGGCAATCAATGTCAGAACATGGTGCAGGAAGCTAAAGGGATTCTTGGATACTTAGACAGAGACATTACCATTAAATTAAAATATGTTTTTCTTCTTCTATACAGCAACATGGCAATAGAATATTTAGACCACCTTGCAGAGTTATGGAGAGTTAATGTATGCAAATGTAAAGAAAGAAAGAAAAGTGATGTTAAAAGCAAAGTAAACTAATAATAATGTTGCATTACCGTGAAAAGGAAACTGAAGTAGCTATGTATGGAAAGCCTGAAAAAAGAGTGGAGATGTGGCATGAAAAACATACTACAAAACGCTACAAAGAAATTTAAAAAAAAATCTAGGGGTGCACCAACTTTAATCTGAAATGGGATACAAGACTAAGAGAGCAAAATTTGAATATAATTTAACACTGGCTTAGACAATTTGGAGGAAACACTTTTTATTACTCAAACTTTGTGAAAAGAAAAAGCAATAGATTAATACACTAACGCATGGGAATATATAATTCAGTTCTAAGAGAAGTGTATGATATTGATTAAAAAGTAAATATCTTTTTTCCCTAACCTTATACCATACACCTCACCGAGGCTTTTTTTGTAAGCAAAAAGGTGGTGGTACACATATGTTGCATCATTTGGGTCAACCTCCCCACCCTGCCCAGTCCCATCCTCTGCCCCTCCATACCCCACCCCCCAAACACTTCTTTTTTTCTGCAAACCCTCTTTCATGAAAAAATAAATAAAATCTTCTCTGTTAATGCAACAATTGAAGTCACTTCTCACAGCAAATTACTAAGCATGATAGTGGACAGTAGTCTTAAATTTTACCTGCAGTCCTGCATTATTCTTGTGCTGATGGGTCCACCTGTCCCAGACAGTTATTTTGTTTTGAAGAGCTCCTGTTATATCCTGCATTCATGGGTTCCAAAGGAAATATCTCAATATTCAATATATCACATAACAGATTAAAATTTGAAATTGAGAAATTGTCAAGTGTACATGTACTGTGTTACAAAAATCCCACAGCTCTATTTATTAACAATCAAATGAGGGCCTGGTCTGATGGTGAAAGGTCTAGCAAGTTTCTGGACAAAAGGTCAAGGCTTGAAGGCAACAGATATCCATAGCAGGGGTCAAGGTTGAAGGTGACTGGCAAACAGGTTATGCTCACTAGGGAAATATGAATTAATGCAGAGTCCCATCACTTCTATGAGCAACTTTACTTAGAAGTCCTTTGCTTGATGATTGGGAGAGTAAGATGAGTGAATTCTTTACCAAAGGGAACCCTCTTCTGTTACTGGAAAAGTGGAATAGAGTTCTCTCTACAATTTCTGAAGGGGAGTTGTGCAAGGTGATAGATGATATGCCTTGTGGTGGAGCCTGTGACCTGTATGGGGTAACTGTATAAAAGTCTTGTATCAAATTTTCCATGGGTTGTTGAATATTTTTAGATCTTTCCAGATTTGCAGGATGATTAACCTTCTCTTGTACATCTACCATAATAATAGTTATCCCAGGAAAGATTCCTTAGTGGTCACTGGTTGAAAACCATTGCCAGGTTTCTCTTATTAATGTGGAAATTTATGTATATGTTAAAGTCCTAGTACAGCAGATTAAATCTCTTGTGTCAAAATTGCTCTTTCCCACACAGGCTGGGTTTGTACTAATTTGGAAAATTGAGGATCTCTTAAGGACAGTGCTCTTTTGCGTCAAGACTGCAAGGGATAGTTGAGCCTGGTCTGGTCATTTTAGTTGCCTTTGAGAAGGTTTTCAACTTGGTTAGCGATAGTTTTTTGAAGATAGCCTCCCAGTCTGTAATTGGTTGCAATGAAGCCCCCCCCCCCAAGTATATGTTTACGTAACTGTTTATTGTCTAGTCCCGTTAGCTTGTACAAGGGCACTTGTTAGGGTTGTCAATTTTCTCATTCTTTTTTCTTTTGACTGTATAACCCCTAAATAGGGTCCTTCAGCAGACTAGGTCCATTCATGGACAATCCATGTGTGGGATAGTAAGGGCTGTACTTATGAATGATTGTTTAGTCCACATGCAGAACCCAAGCAAGGATCTCACTGAGGTAGCTGGATGCCTGGATTACTGAAAAGCTTTGATATAATTTCTGGGCAGTGTCTCAGCAAAGCCAACACAGAGATATTTTTTGGCCAACTCACAGACTGAGACTGAAGGATGAGGGCCTGGATCCCCCCTTTACATGGTCATGGTCCCATCCCAGATATTTAGTGTTATACTTTTATCTTCATATGAATTTTATAATAATATTGGATGCCAAGATTCACTTCTCAAGTTTTACTCTCAAGGTGAACCCCTTGACATCCACGTCTGAAAAATATTATAGAGGTTATGATTGGAGACCAGATCATAATCTTCAATGTTGTAAACATTTTTGTGAATTAGTGTAATATTTAAGAAATTGTCCCTGATTTTCAGCTTTTGTCTCATCATTACTTGTTTCTCCAGAATTATTGATCAAATGAATTAAGATGCAGGTCCTATTTCTCATGCTAAGAATGGGCATCCTCAAGACTTTAGAGTACAGGAAAATGATTGCTTCTGCTTGTACAGAAGTCTCTGCTGTCTGTATTCATTCTGTAGTCATCTGGGAAGTGGAAAACAGAGGGTAGAATGAGTGTAAGGAGCAGAAAGCACACATATTTGTCAGGAAAGAGTCACAATAATTCACATTGAGACAGACATATAATTAATGGCACAAATGATGACAATCTCAGATGAAAAGGTGGAGATATGTAACATATAGTATGATTAGTGAATGATCTGAAATGTGAAGAGCCCCAGTCACATGGCTATTTAAAGCAGTATGCACCCGGTACGGCTTGCTCTCACTTAATTGTCAATTACTGAAGATATCATGTCACAGATAAGTGCTGCATAATATTGTGCTTTACAGAATTTCCAAAATTGAAGAATATTAACTGCAAGTTAATAACGACCTTTACATCCTACAAAAAAGTTTTGTAGTCCCATAAAACAATCAGTCCTTAAGCTGATGGAGTTTTAAAGAAAATTCCAAACTTTTTGCATATTTTTAGCAAATGAAGTCTTCCTAATTTGTTCTTTGCTTTGAGTGTCAATGGCCGATCTTCATCTTTGTAACAGCCATGAATTAACGTATCTTGGGATCAAAGCATGTGAGTGGAGGGACAACTAATCATATGAAGAGAAGTGCGGAAACAGTTCTTGTAAGTAATGAGGCTCTCATTAGAGTAACAATTAGATTCATTTGCGAAAAGCCACGGTCGCACTCACTTTTTGAAACTGGAATACAACTAAGAGCATGCAATAGTGGCTGGAGTTTTTTGTACCGTTTCTCAGTGATGTACTGATGGAATCCATAAATTGTATCTTTTTATGATAACTGTACTTTTCTACAAATGCCCCTAATTTCCTTTCCACCAAAGGTTAAATGATTATGTACATCCTTGAGCCATAGCTTTTGATCAAACATGCCTGCCTTTAGTGCAAATGCGGCATTGTCACAGTCAGATAGCCTTCTATTCATTGATTCATGAAGTTTTGTGTAAAACACAGTTGGATCATTTGGAGGATAATTTTTACAATCCTTGCTGTGAAGCAACATGCTGCTGAACTGGAGATTTTTGCACAACCATTTTGTAATAGTGACCTGGAACTGTTTGCCTTTCTTTGAAAACTTGAATGAGCATCTGTATCTTTTCATTTGCTTTGTACAAATCCATGTTGTGATCTTGCAATTCCAAGCTTAATTCTGACAGTTCTTGAAGGGTGTTGTACATTAAGCCAAGATCTAGCACAAACTCTGTTGACGTGATTTTTCTTTGCAAACCCTCATACATACAAGACTCCATTCAATCACATGATGGATATTGTTTGGCTTCCTCAAAATGTTTAACCAGAACTTCACACTTTTCCCAGACTGCAGACACGGTACGGTAACTTGATGCCACCCATCGTGTGCTTAAAATTCAACCAATTTTTAGCATCTGAGTGTCCAGCTCTTTTGCACACATCTGATTCTCTGTTATTTTTTGGTGAGGAATGGTATATTATATTCAGCTTATCAAGGAATGCCTTAAATCTGTTAATGCCCAAAACTTGTTTGACTACATCCCCAACAGAGTATTCCAATCTGTGATAAATACAGTGTCAAAAGATAACTGATGGAAACTTGACTGTCATAAGCTTCTTAACACCACTTTACATCCTAGCATAATGGCTGCACCACAAACCAAGTTTCATTTCAAGTAATCCTCTATTAAACCATGAGATTTAAGGTACTCAAGCAAAGAATTAAAAAGCCCTTCCAATGTTGTGTTTTGCAGTTCATTTAAGACCAAAAATAAATTTACAGCTGAGTTAATTCTGCTGTCAACAAGACAGGTACAAACATAAACAATGAGAATCAATAATTAATAATATTTTACTACTGGATGTGACAATCTGTTTTGTAAGACTTTTTCTCATTTCATCGCTTATGTGATTAACGATGTTGATGTATGCATTACTAGAATGAAGAATGCGTCCTATATCATCTCCATTTAGTTGTTGTAAATTAGTTTCAGACTCAGAATTAGGAAAGCTTTCGTTTTCTTTTACCACTTTATAGGCAGTATGAAAATTGTTCATTGTGACAGTTTTGTCTTTTGCCTTGGCTTTCAAAACCATCTGCTCCAGAATCTGTTTGTCTTCTTCTTCAAGAAGCTTTGTGGCAGCTTTGTGACACACAAATTCATTGCGGTCAAATGTTTTTTATCACAGGGATATTAACTGTTGCTATCGACTTTCACCAAAGGAAGTTATGAAGTCATTGGTCCATTCCTTTGCAATTTTGTGACCCTTCTTAGTCTCTACGCCAAGACCCCCCCACACTATGGCAGGTTTTACATCCATGTTTCTTATTGGGAATTGACAGCCAGCAGTACTTACTGCAGTAGACATTTTTCTTGTCCAAAGTCCAGCAGTTAGGCCAGTCTGTGTCACCAGCAGCCTCATGAATGACATTGCTACATGAAGCAGAAGCAATACTTTGTAAGGATTCCACCTCCACGGCACCATCTGGCTCATCTGCAATGTTACTGCTTGAAGCACAAGCAACATTTGGCATAGACGCCATCCTCATAGTGTCAGTACAAACTGTGAGATTTGGATCATCATCACTCAGTCATGATCACTTATTTATAAGGCGTCCTGTCCCAGAAAAGTAACAAGTAATTTTGGCCATCATCAAAGGGTAAATGGCCTAGTATTTAGCAACGTGCTTATACATTTGCGTAGAATGCACAGTGACTCACTGAAGTATATTCCTGACTAAGCTGACTTCAAACAAGAGGACAATAAACTCTTTTGACAATGAAGAAGCTATTAAATGTAATCAGTGCTCTACCAAAATTGTACTGGTTGAGAGGTACGAGTTCTGACCCACATGGTTATCAAATGCAGCCTAATCAGTAACACTGCTGTACGTGCAGAATGAGAGTACTGACCTTCACAGTACAGTAGCTGCAAACATTAGGCACTCTATTTGCAATACCATTAGACAGCTGCTTACATAAATTATATTTATTTTGATGATTTATAATATTCCAAACATATGCTTTAAAAGTTGGATCTCGGAGCATTCATAATAGCACCTTTTTGTTGAAGAATCGAAAGAAACGGGATAAATTTAAGAAATTAACTAGATAATATTACAGTTGTATGCTGCTGCATTAAATTATCTACAGGCTACATCCCCCCCACAAGAAAGAATTACATTTCACAGATTTAAAAAATGTGACAGTCTTTTGAGCTTCTGACAAAAAAAATATTAATGGAGTAGGCAATAAGCATGTAAAACACTTTATATTCAACTTTCTGCCCTACCACCCTTCTGGCATGTCTAAACTTACATACTGTAATCTGATAGACACAACTAATTTCTCACATACTTTTATTCTCCCTATTAATACCTGTATCTCTTTATCTCTCTACTAAATTACTAATGACAAAATCTGATCTCCTTCCCTCTCTTTATCATTTCAGAATTAATCTATATTATATGGACTCTTACTTTCCTGTCATGCTGTAATACCAAATTTGTAGTGTGTACTTTATTTTACTTTCCTGGGCTAAATCTGTAAAATGGTCCAAAGAGACCAGTGTTCTACCCCAGTTAACAAACTGAAATAAATAAAATACAATACAGGTAGATATCTATGTATAATCACATTTCCATTAGTGATACATACATACCACAAAACATTAAACATTCCAGACCAGAACTGAGGACAGTCATCAACAGCCCCCCAAAACACACAGACCCCAGGAATCTGGTTGACCCTGTAAGTGTATTAAAAAAAACAGTCCCCAAAATACACTGCCTCCCTAGTATCTGGTTAACCCTGCCAGGTTATAACCATGCAACCTCTAAAAAGAACAATTTATATGCTTGATATAAACTGCATTTTTAATAAGTTCTGCAAGCCTTAATTTATCCATTTTTCCCTTTCAGACCAATGTCTAGTTAGGAACACTTCTGAAACATTGCCATTGGACCAGATTACTTGAAATGTTGAGGACAACCAGCTATCTTACTTTCAGCTGTTATCTGGAATGCAAAAGCTATAACAGGGAATGATATATTATTACATCTGGGGCAATATTATGTTAATTTTAAGGCCCACGTGTACATATGCAAGATTAGAGCTTATACGTTTGCTGCCATCTCAGTCATGTTACAAGAAGCTGTGACACAGACAAATCAGGAAATATGTAAGTTACTACATTATATGCAGGACACAATATTAATGCATGCTTGCAAATATTTCAAGGATGGGCATTAATGCTCTTCTAGCCTGTCAGTATACTAAAAGAGTTGTTTCCATAATAACTGCTCAAGCTGTTCTTAAAAATATCTTCATTAATGATTGCTTTGATGTAAATTGGTGGTCTATTCCGTGTATTAGCTACTATCTCGGACAACCAATTAGTACGTTTGATAACCCCAAACATTCCCAGAGGTAGTTGCATCAAAATGCCCTAAATACCCGAATAAGGTCATCTAAAATCTCTATATCAGACACTGTACAAGTTCAAATATTTTAGTCTTTCATAAGTGAGAGTGTGAGAATCAAAACAGTTGAAAGCAGTAGTCTAAACAATGTCTTACAGTTACCCTGTCAGGCCTGCAGACTACCACTTTAATCTGCTCTATGAAATTTCCACTAGCATCTATTTAGCTGTTTATTACTCTGGTTCCTCATGGAAATGGCTTTTCAGACAGACTATTTTCATTAGAGTATAAACGCTTTCACAAAAATTATGCTGAGCCCAACTCAGATGTAAAAACAGTTGTACATGTTTCAGAGTTAATTTTCTTAAAATGTATTAATATTTCTGTTCTATGAACCATCCTGCAGACTAAAACCAGGACAGCTTCATCTGACTCTCCTCTTCTTCTCCCAAACATGGTAAGCTATTTCCATACAGCTTTGTATTACACATGGATGGATCAAGGGAGTCTACACTGTAAAATGGTGCTCTGTCCTGATAAGAAGGGGTACAGAGTGACATACGCCTACAAAGCAGAGGTGCTGTGAATGTCATCTCTGCTAATGTTAGCTGGAAAGTTGCATGCAGTGTTGTTAACAAGCACCGAAAAGCATCCTACTCAGCATGACTGGCACTTCCAGGTTCTGTCTTCTCCTTACTCATCAGTATTGACACTACCACCTTTAACATGACCCCTGCTCAGTGACAGTGACAAACTCACTCTTCCTTAAGTGTAACACAATGGCCCTTAAACACACATAGTACTAGTATCCGGCTGAACGCGCCAGGAAAAAAATAAAGAAAGTAACTGGGTGGCCTTGCCAATCGACTGCCCCAAAAAGCACACATACCACAGGAATCATCTGGTTCTGCTGAGCCAAAAGGTGTTTTACAAAAAGAAAATCAGCAATCCTCCAAACACATTGCTTCCTAGTATCTGGCTAAACCTTGCCAGGTTATACACAACATATAACAAAAAGTCATCACCATGGCCCTTAAAAGTCTCACATATAGAGTAGGTTGATCCTGCCAGGTGAAAAATAAAGTATCTGGTTGGCCCTGCCTATCAACAGTCCCAAAAAACATACAGACAGACCACAGGAATCATCTGGCTAGTGGTTCCATTGACGGTTCGTTGACCCTGCCCTGCTGCTATTCAGTGTATTAAAAAAATAAAATCAACAGTCCTACACACACACTGCCTCCCTAGAATTTGGTTAAACCCTGCCAGCTTATAACTAAGATATTAAAAAAAAAGTCAACATCACGGCCCTTAAGTTTCATAGAGTAGCATGCCAGGAAAAAAAATAAAGCATCTGGTTGGTGTCTCAGCACCACCAAAAAACATACAAATGTGATGACACACTCACCATAGCTCTGTTTCTCCTCTCGCTCTCTCCTCACAACTAAAGTGCAGAAGAGAATGCAAGACTAACAGGGCTAATCAGCAGCCCAAGTCACGATTATGCAGTCCCGTCAACCACTGCAGCCCACAATACTATAACACACACTTCATGATGTGACCTGAGGCTGAAAAGCTGTTTTAAGGTGAATGGAAGTTTAAATTTCCATGTAGGTGGACTCGCTCTATCCGTCACTTTTGCAGCAGAGGTCCCAGTATGCCATACTGGCATGTACCATCTCAAAACAAAAGCCCTGCACCTCACTTTGATCCAGATAACTTGAGATCAGTTAATGGCTTATGCAGCTAAGGACTCAGGTAAAGTAGAGAGTGAGAAGTCAGTTCTGTATCACCCATCCTAGGGAGGTGAAGGTAGTCCAGCCACGTACCTAGTGCTACACCTACTATGGAGAGAGGTGTAGGGCATGCACCTTGTGAGCCAAGGAGCTGCATTTAGTTTTGACAAGTTGGATACATATAACAGACTTAATGAGGCCTGAGCAAAAATGAACACACACCCAGAGGAAGACAAATCTGGCCATTGTATCATGCCTGCCACCAAGGCAGGAGTCAGAGTCTGTAACAAAGGCAAAAAAAATTTTTGATGGCAGCCCAGATTTTAGTCTCCATGGCTGGCACTCCCACGGTGAGGGAATAAATGAGCCAACACATGACAGGATAGCTGATTGTTATCCAGAAGTGAGGGTTAAAAAGAATACGAAAATATAAGTAAATAAATACATATTATTCATTACAAAGAGTAAAAGATTGATTTGTCGACCAGTAATTTTATAATTGCTACAGATATTTTTTCTCCTTTACAACGTGCTTATTTTTCTCGGGCCTTCCCACTGCTGCCATCTATCACCTTCTCCTCCTTCCTCCTAACTTGTCTGATTGAGCTAGTGCTGGTGTGGATCATAAAAGCATCTTGGGTGTGGTATTATTATCAACCAACTTTTATTTCCCTGCCCTACCAACCCTCTGGCTGTCAGCAGTTCAGCATATCCAGGGGCTACTCCACTCTGTGGGTTACAGCTCCCCTCAAGGAGCACTTCTGATGAACCCCCCCTTTAATGGGCATGCCCATTCTTCCCTGCCAGCGTCTTAGATGCTTGAGCTGCTAATCGGACACAGGTTGTCGAGGCCATAGTTAGGGGTTTGTCCATCTACGCCAAGGAACTGTCTCACCTGTAACAGATTTACTCAAGTTTTGCCAAGATAGGTGAGAAATCACATGCAAAGAAATGGAATAGCAACATGATTATTATTGATAGGAAATCACTTTTTTTCTATTTAGCTTTCAAAAAGCAAATAAATGAATTGTAGCTTTGTTTCTCAGTGATAAAAGAAACAGTTATCAGTGGAATAAACGATTTTATGTTGCTGGAGTATCCAGTTGAAGTGCAAACACTTGCTTCTTAACAGATCAGTTTCTCAGAATATTCTAATGCAAGTTTATACATTTATTGGTGAATATCATTAAGCTAATTGTCCCCAAAGGCTAACTTAAGCCCATTCAATATCCCAAGGTCAGAATTAAACCCTATACCTTGTGTGGAGAAGACCATAACCATAATGCCAAACAGATATCTTTCTAGATGCAAACTGATAATAATTAATGTCCCTGAAAAGCTGCATCTATTAAACATATACTTTGCAGCATTTCCCTTAATATTCATGTGAAAGATGGCATGTACAGCTGTAACTTAAGGTAATGAACTGATCCCACCTCTGCAGCTATATTCACCATATAATTACAACATTTGGCTTGCTTTCTTTGCAAATCACCTGCTAATATAGTGCCTGTGGTCATATTCTAAATTAAGATGATCCTGCATGACATCACAGTAAAATAAATATAAAGCCTTAGAGGTAAACATCTGTACATAGTAACATCTATTTGCAGAAAGTCTGTAGTGTTGAGCAATAGGAAAAAATGCTAAGTCAAATCCATGTGGGTAGTACATTGTACAGACATTTAAACACATAATAGCAAATCGTTCTGAAAGAATGACCTTTTTGTAGACTCAACCGATTTTATACATATACCCAAGAGGATAGTCAACAGTACAGTGGTTAACACAGGTGCCGTTAACACTGCAGTCTGAATTTTAACCATAGCAGAAACTTACTCACCCGTCTTACATGACAAAATACATTACAAGATTACTCATGCTGTGACTACCACTAAAATGGCTTTACCACCTGCACTGAGAATTGCACAACATCAGTTTTAAAAAGGGCTAACGACATTTCTCATTCAGTGTGTCTGAGGGATCCTGCAGGAATTGAAATAACTTATTATTGTTTTACATGGCATCATCCTTTCAGTAAGAAGTCTGTAAATGAATTTACAATATATTTTTTGCTTGCAGATGGCATGTGTTGCACGATGACTTAAAATATATTCAGTTATTACAGCTCCTACTTTAGGGCAAATGGAGACTGAAATCAAGCTAAAAATCAAAACCTGAGGTAAAACAACACAAGCTTCTTCAATATTAGCTATGATTATCTGTAATACTAGATATGAGTCACTAACAAAATATTACTTTATGAACACCTATAGGATACCATTTAAATGGCTTGCTGTGCATTTACACAGTAACAGCAAATACATTTTTTTAAATTGTGTCCTATTATATACTGTTATCACTTGCTCTTTTGATCTGTGAACATTGCAGAATATTTTCATTTATCACAGCACTGCATTGCCAAAGATTAATTAGCAATGTTCCAGAAGTCTATAAGGAGAGGAAGATAGTTTGCCATTTTACCATCTGATATCCTTAGGTGGTCTTTATTGGTCTAACAGTAGACTTGCCTTGTTGTAGGCCACAGGTTCTAGTTCCAGAAGAAAACTGGGGGAGCAGGAGGACTGTTAGAAGTGTAAAGTATTTGTGTGGAAATATCAAAATGTCAACACTTTTGAATCATTGTTCACCCGCATTGCAAAATGAAGGCTAGAATATGGAAAAAAGTCATGCCATGAGGATAGCACCACACAGGGATGACCTGATCTTCTATGCTCCTGGGTACAGCAGATGGCAGGAAGAGTATAAGCAATAGGGAAAGAAAAGACACTGGCTTTTGCAACACGGTCAAGTATACATTTACTCTGAATAGCATGTTCTTCTTGTCTCAATATTCCAAGAAAGAATAATACAGTAATAATTCTTGCAGAACATATATGAGTGCAACCTAGAGTAAACATATAAAAAGTCTAGAATAACATATCTATTACATAGATTTTCTTAAAATACTAATAAATGTAAAAGTGTGAAGACAGCTTTGTGGCTTCCTGTCAGGTAGCTCCAATCAATGTAGCCATTTCCCAACATTCAAAACCATCAGGCAAAATGTGTTGTATGATATGCAGCAAATACTCACTGAATCATTCAGCTCAAGAATCACAGCATGATGACATCATTATGTAGCGCCCATTAGCAGTCTGCAACTTTGCACAATGATGTGTACTGCCTTACAGAGATATGTTAACACTGTTGGATAATATATGCTGGAAGGATGGGAATTGCTGTGGATGAAATGACAATACCACAGATAACTGTGTGTTCCTGGGCAGAGTGTGTTCAGAGGACACACTAGGTGTTATTGATATATCCTTTGTGTCAGGAATTTTTCATCAGTATTGTTCTCTGCTTCAATCTCTCTACTAATACAGGGCTTGTTGTAGCACATGTGGTATGTGGCTGGCCTAGTGATGAGATGTGCTCTTATGCACGCTACATTTTCAGCAAAGAGATCCATGGTTATCCTTAAAATTGCCTGTCTTGTGACTTCTGTGACATTTGAGTATTGATGTTTGCTGCCGTGGTTTACTGCCAGTAAGACATGGCCACTTATAAGGAATCCACAACATTGGAGATGAGGGAAAAAGGAGCTGAGAGCTCTTCAGGCTGGATAATGGAAGTCGCATTAAAGTCTAATAGTCCAATAGAACATGGCCTGCAAAGCACAGAATGCAGATCTTGCTGGAAAAGGTTAAATCCCACATTATAACTCTATATGGAATGTGGAATATAGAGGGTTATGATCAGGCCTTCTATCATAACTATATTATTATGTGTTTGAGATACAGATGCCAACAAATTTACCTTAACAGGTGAATCTTGGCATTCATGTAGAAAACACATAATAAAAGGGTTATGATCAGTGACACCCAATCATGACTCTTTGGAGTGCTTGGAGTCTTAGTATAGTATGCATCAGTTACAGAAGAAAAAAAATGCACTGTGATTTACTGGCTTTAGCAAGTAGTAGTAAAGCACTTAGCCAGTTTTGTTGCATAGACAGCAAATAAAGAAAAATAATGGGACAGTTTCCTAATAAGGCCATAATTTAAATAAGTTATTTACAGACTAACATCTGTAAACTTCCATGGACATAGGAAAAAAGATACACAGGGACTGAAGGAATGTCCCTTCCCTTATACCCGACTGTAACAGTGCTTAGGGGTGCGTAACATTTCTTATACATCTTTGAAAGAGCGGTTACAGTCAGGTCTCACTGCCGTCTCATGAAACAAGTTTATATTTTTTCCCCATTCTGAGGCATAATCACAGCACTCTATGGTCTACAATTAAGCTATACACTAGTGATGAATGTCATCCAAAAGGTACAGAACTTGCACAGTACAATATCTGTAGGTGATTATATGTACTAGACAGCAGATTGCTGCCTAGGCATAAGTAGGAAAAAAAGTTCAAACCACCTAATTTAATTTATATATATATGGTGCAGCCAAAGACACAGTGAGTAAGGTGCCTACTGGTGATAATAGCATGCTGTCATATGACCCAGTGCGACTGGGATAGCTTTGACAAATGTTAAGACTTTAAGGCATTTTTCATTAACATATTTCTCATGTGAACTGTTGCAGAAAAATAACACAGCTGATTGGCAGTTTACATTTTCATTCATGGCAAATGAAAATAATCTGGGTTGGTATGGAATGAAAAGACCTTTGTAATAGGAATTTCCCTCTCTCAGGTAACCTGATTTCCAGAAATGTTTGACTGCTTTACATGTCATTAGTTCTTGGCTACTGAAATTCCCAACTAGGAGGAAGTCAGCAAACAGAAACATAAGAGAACAGCATGCAGATTCGTAGATGACAAAGGGAATAGAATATTACTGTTTTTTTGTACTCAGTGTGCTCAGTGTTAAATACTGGACAACAGTAAACACAGAATAAATTAAAGATAGTTAATTGTCATGTTTTTTGAATAACATGATGATCAGATCACTGTTTTTCAGAAAGAAGTTTTTTTTTAGTGGGAATTCTCATTTTCAGACAGTAGTATCTTAGACTGTGGTGGTGGTGCTGCGGTAGCGTTGTCGCCTCACAGTAAGACGTCCTGTTCGATTCTCAGCTAAAGTGCCTTCTGTGTGGAGACATGCTTGAATGGGCGTACCTTCGTTGAAGGTTGTGCTTCAGAGCTGGCAACTCGGCACGTAAAAATCTACTGCCAATCATTAGCGGATCGGAGTTCCACTGTGGCGACCCCTAACTGGTAAAAGACGAAAGACACAACAAGTATCTTAGAATACTATCATACTGTGGCACATGCTAAAGTTTTGCACTTTTAAATCTGGTGTTTTTTCTGTAACCATAGAAGTTTCTCATAAGCATGCACAGGTTCAAAAAAAACAAAGCTCATATTATTAGATGAGCAGCCCACTCTGAACTTGTTTATGACTGTTAAAAAAGGTAGCTTTCAAATGAATTTCATATAATGCCAGTTGCTTCAATTTGGTTTGATACTTCACAGAAAATTTAGAATTACATTTGTCTAGTTGGCATGAGTCTGGTAATTCAGTGCACATGTTTAATGAAACACCTATATTTACTTGTGAATGCTTGAGCAGGAATTGCCTTTTTTGAGTTTGTGCTCTGAGATACTTAGTAACTCCTAATGTATCCTAAAGTACTTCACTGGGAAAACAAGTTCCCAGATTCATACTGAATATCGAAGATTTTAATCAGTTTGCTGATACTAACCATTGTATTATCTGCTCTAGTCATCTCAAGGTAAACCTTGGCATCCATGTTGAGAACACATAATTGTAGGTTAGGATCAGAGACAAGATCATAATTCGCTGCAGTATATGGAGCTTTACCTGCTCTATGTACTAGACATTACAGTAAAAAAGAAAAAAAAAACCTAAATGTTTTGCCAGCTTTCAAAGCCATAAAACACTTAGCAAGCATTTTCAGAAGGGCAGTGAAATATAGTCCCTTATGCTTACACTCATCTTTCATACCTCTCAACTGATTTTCACAGAATATCCAGATTATATTTTTGGTCTATTCCTCTTAAAATCTGTGCTTTTCTGAGAAGCCACTGTGGATTGAAGTGACTAAATGTTGACATACATTTAAGTTTCAGACTTTGTATCCTTTAGAAACTGCAGCCAAATGCATTTCTTGTTAATCAAGTTACTTTTTATGCTGATAAGAGAAGGTTAGGGAAACCGTATCTGTATGGACAGCAGGCAGAAACAAATCTTTTTTTCTGCTGCTGTCATTTGCACTGGCAGATTTTACTGTCTAGCACAACACGTGACTTTAACCATTTTAGCAGGGGGTGCTTAACATTTATTAAGATCATGCCTAACACCATTTTAATGCTTAACTGAAATGTTGGAGCATAATCACCGCACTCCATGTACTACATAATCTGTTTGCATTCATCAAAGTGTCGATTACTGAACTTTGAGCCAGAAAACAATTGAATGTTAAGACTTACTGGTCAGTGGCTATGAACCATCTTTAATTTAAAACATGATATGGAGCACAAACCTTTCATGAGTTTTACAGACTAGTTGCCAGACACCAATGTCAGTGTTTTGCAGTGTCCCATCTCCCTTACTTTACAGAAGTATACAAGTTCTTTGCTTTCTAGTTTATTACTAAAACTCTTTGCTAATGACTCCAGCCTAGCAAATGCATCATAAGATGCTCTAATGCAGACATTAATACATCTGTTAAGTGAATATGCGATATGTGAGACAGTCTAACAAGTACGTGAGTATACCAAGAATCAGCTGTTACTTGATAAATGTCTGGAAAAGATGGGATTGTATTTACACAGTAAAGACATTCAAGAAAAACATCTTGCTAGGAGCAGTGACAGTACTGAATGCATCCACTAGATTTCAGGAAGTTATACAATTAAATGCTGACGTCTCAAATATGAATCTGTAACTGAACATAGATACAGCTATCATTAGTCATAGAAAGCTGACATCCTTTATCTTTTGTTGACTGGTTAGCCCTGCTAGCCTAGTGGCCTCATTTCATATGATGTTTAAGGTGGTATCCATACTGAGGAGCTTCACCTACTCTTGGAAGTAGGGGGACGAGTTTTTGTTTGACACAGCAAATTTCCAGTTCCCATTCCAGGCAGCCTGGAGGAACAAGGAGAAAACATGGCTGATTCAGCTTTTGCTGAAACTGAAAAGAAAGTTGTTGAAATGCAGACAGAATGGTAGAATCACTACCAGAAATGTTTTCAAATGATTTGGGAGCAGAAAAAATGTTTTCACATGGAAAAGAGGTCGAGGAGGAAACAGAAGTGAATGCAGAGGTGGAAGTGGATTTGGAGCAAACTTTCCAGAAAAATCTGTCTGAATCAACAGAAACTGTGGAAAAATGCATTATTTCAACCGTCCAGTCGGGAGAGTTGCAGGGTGTTTATCTGGAGGAGATGGTAAACCACAGTGAGCCAGAATATGGAGCTGCAGTATCCTGGAGTAAGATTATAAAGAAAACAGAAGAAGAAAATAAGCCAGAGAAAGTTCCAGAGAAAAAAGACTTATGCTGAAAGATTGGGAGAAACCGCCAAAGAAGAGAGGGGAATAAAGGAACAAAGAAATTTGTTGTTTGGGTGAGCAGTAAAGAGGAAAAATGTTTGGACAGTTATGAGGTATGAGACAATGTAATAATACCACTGGGTATTAAAGCCGAAGATGTAAGACCTTTCCTTTTAATTAACAAAGAGACAATTCATGACTTGGTATTTGAAACTGGGCAGAGTATGGACATTTTTTGGGGTGTTTATTAAAAAAAAAGAAAACAGGCTTTCCCTGGTCAGAATATGTTGTACAACCCTTTTTTAGACAAACAGAAAGGGTTTTGATTCAGTTTAGAATGGAAGTTGAAGCAAAAGAACTGAAAGAACATTTGCTGACAATATGAAAAGAAGTGATGGACACTACAAAAATATATGATGAAAGAGGACTATGGACTGGGGATGGGAATGCAAAGTATTTTTAAAAATGGAAAATGACAATGTGATACATATACCTAGTATTATTAATGTGTATGGTAATCGAAGGTTTGTGGAGCACAGAGGACAACCTAAAATGTGTTATTTTTGTGGAAAGAATGATCATTTAATTAATGAATGTAGCAAAAAAGATGTTGTTTATGCTGTCAGACAGGCTATAATGCAAACAAATGTGAATTCAAATGAAAAAAATGTGGTGATGCAGGACATTCATGTTGTGAGGTAGAGACACAAGAAAATGAAAATAAAAAGAAACTGTACATGAAGTTATAGAAGGAAAAGAGCTAAAAGATGATGTTGTGCAGGAAGTCACACCATAAATGAACAATGTAGAAGTTGCCTTTAAAATTAAAGAGAAAGAGAAAAAAAAGAAATAGATGAGACAAGATGAGTGAAGAAGGGTCAGAGTGGCATATGATAAATGCCAAGAAAAATTCTATAGGAAAAAGAGGAAAGAAAAGGACAATTTAAAAATATTATGGTAAGCTAAAATAATAAAGGTAAATGATAAAAACATCTTTATTATACCATGAACCCCATTAATATTCCAAAACGTGCACGCTGATTGGTCAGCATGCACGTCGTAAATCAGAGTTATAGTAATGGAAAAAGGTCTGGTCTCCCGGACTTTTTCCATTAGTGTAACTCTTTTTTTTTTTTTTTTTTTACAGCAATGGAGAACGCAAAATCTCCGGTGCTGTTTAAAACCTGTCTCGCTATGTTAAACAAGTTTAACATAGCGAGGCAGCTTTTAGAAAAAGCAACGGAGCATCTCCGTTGATTTTTTTAAAGCTGTCTCGCTATGTTAAACCCATTTAACATAGCGAGACACTTTAAAAAGCAACGGAGATCTTGCTTTCTCCATTGCTTTTTTTCAAAACTGCCTCGCTATGTTAAATGGGTTTAACATAACGAGGCAGCTTTAAAAAAAGCAACGGAGTCTCCGTTGCTTTTTCTAAAGCTGTCTCGCTATGTTAAACCCATTTAACACAGCGAAACAGTTTGTTAAAAGCAACGGAGATCTTGCTTTTGCCCACAGCTCTGATGTACTGCATAGGCATACGCATGTGCAGTACATCAGAACTGCCGCAAAATACCAGACAGCTGCGGAAGGGCAGCAAGGAGGCATTATACAATGCCATTATTTAAGAAAAGTATTTTTTTTTTTTTCTTAAATAATATCATTGTATAATAGCAATAACCCACTTCTGAGTGTGGGTAATGCTGGATTTACCCACGGTTAGCTTTGTTTGGTCACTCGGGCTTCGCCCTCGTGACTAAACCAGGCCAACTGTGGGTAAATCCAGCATTACCCACACCCAGGCGTGGGTTATTGCTTTATTATAACTGTTCAATTAAGCTGAAAATTTTAGCTTTAAATGTGAACAGTATGAAAAATATGAAGAGGAGAATTAATACTATGTATTGATTGCAGCAGTAGTGGCTCAAATAATAGTGTTAGAAGACACTAGACTGTTAACAAAAAAGAAAGGGTACAAACATATAGGCTTTGGAATGGTACTGTTATTTGAAATTTAGGTAAGGAAACCTGTTTGGGTATATGCATATTGTGTAAAGACAATATAATGATATTAGATAGAACAATAACAGAACGAGGGAGAATAACTGTAGTGGATAACTTCATATGCATATGTAGCAAAAAAGAGAAAGAAACACTGTTTTAGCATATATTTAATTATGTTTGTGAGAATATGGATATAATAATCACAGGTTACATTAATTTTAATTTAAGGAATAGAAGGACTGTGATATTAAAGTAGCTACAGAAATTATGAGGAGTGGACAATTAAAATAAATAAAAGGAATGAAATTAATACAGAAATTGATTACTTTTTACTATCAGATAGTTTAAAAATATTCAGATAGAAATAAAATATATTGGATTTTTCATATCATGTAGCTATTTTGATAAAAAAACATAAATGAGCAATATATTAAAATAGGAAAAGGAAAAAAATAATTAATGAAAAAGAATTGGATATAGGAGAAAGAATAGAGCTTATAGAATTATGAAAACAACATATTAAAATGAGATCTTTCTATGAAAATTGGACTACTTGGCAGATGCAATTTAAAAAGAAACATAAAAAATGTATTCTTAGAATGTATAGAAGAGAAGAGAAAATGAACAAAAAAAACAATGTATTGAGTGAAGATTTTTTTAAAGGTTTAGTAGAAAAGAATAGAATACTATAAGCAAAAAAGAGAAATATACAAAAGAAATCAAGAAAAAAATTATAACTTTTTATATAAGCAAAAATTTTGCTTAGAATGGAAAAAAAAGAGGAAGTAGCACAGTATTTATGTAAAAATAATAAAAGATAAAAAATAAGAATTACAAAATGAAGAAGGGAAACAAGTTTAGAAGCAAGAAGGAATATATGAAATAATTAAGAGATATGCATTAGATTTATATGGCAAAAGAGAAGTGTGCATAGAACAAATTTATGATGGTGAGAGATTTAGTAAAGAAGACAATGAATATTTAGAAAAAATAAATATATCGGAGTCTAATGAGATTATGAAAGATATTAAATAAATTCATTCATGAGATTAGACGGGATATAATATAATATGTATAAAGAAATGTAAGACTGGCAAAAAATATTTATACAAGTGCTAAATGAATGGATGGAAACAATGATTAAGTGCAAGGAAATTCTATGGGGTTTTAAATTTCATGTATAAGAAAGGAAATAAAGATCCTTTATAAAATCCTCCAAAGCTAGTTACAAAAATAAAATTACCAAAGATTCCAAAGACAATCACAAGGCATTCTGTAGGTATGTCAAGAATCTAAATGGCAATGCTTAGATCTGCTCTGAGCTACAATAGAATGACATTAAATATACTGATCCCAAGGATATTGCCAATATCCTAGCAAATCGATTCAGTGCCAACTTCACCCCCGTCTCACCCCCTAAAGGGCCCATCTCAATACCGAAAGATTGTCAAATTCCAGTAATAATGGCCACACAGGTAAAACCGCATTCTCCAAAGCTAGGAATACAGCATCCATGGGACCAGACGACATCCCGGGCTATGTACTACATGAACTACAAAATGAACTGGCACCTCACCTAAGTGTCATGTTTAATCATAGCCTCATCTCAGGCTTTGTGCCCACTGAGTGGCGCACAGATACAGGGAACTACCATCCCATCAGTCTGACGAGGCTGATCTGCAAAGCCATGGAACGTATTATCATGAAACTTATAAAAAAAGACATTGGAAATCTTCAAACACTGGACCCCACCCAGTTAGGGTTTGTGAAGGTCCGATCTTGTCTCCTGAACCTGATTGACTTCTTCAAATCAGTCTCCAGAGCTGTAGATGAGGGTAAGGTGGTCCACACTGCCTATCTGGACCATGCCAAGGCCTTTGACATGATCCCCCACTCTGGAATCGTACAGAAACTTACTAAGCTGGGCATTAATCCCTACATCACTCAATGGGTTGCCAACTGGCTTACTGACGGAACCCACACTGTAAAAGTAGCAGACTCCAAATCCAGCTCCAGACAATTGACAAGTGGAGTACCTCAGCGTTCAGTCCTGGGACCACTCTTATTTGGCATCTACTTCTACACAAGGCAACTAGCCTGTATCACCCATACTGTCACATACAGATATAGCAGTGTTCCTCCTAACACTTCCTTCAGATATTACAGTAGAAGAACAGTGTGCATGGCTACTCTCAAAGAGTGTGCATGTATCATAATAGTTGTTCAGGAATGTGTCTGCAGGCTAATCTATATCACTCCACATCACATATGTTATGTCAGAGGCATGGGATTACTGGTAGTATCATTCTGATATTGTCCATGATTGTGGTTGGTTCTTATAATGTTTTCTGTGATCCTTTACCTGTGGCCAGCTTGTTTGAGATCTCTGCTAAGAGTACACTCACCTTCAGGCATATCAGTTTGCACAGTTTCACAATATGCACCCTACCCCAATTGTATGTCAGATCCCTGATGTTCTGTGCATTATTCCTGTAAGAATGCTTATCTCACACAGACATCCTCCATATTGTTATGTCACCTTATGTGACAGTCACAGACAGCACATTTTCACTGTACAGTCAGTACACTACCATATAGATATGTCCCCGGTGTTGCTACAACCATCTTCCATTGACATACCCTCCTCTGAGGTACATGAAGGAATTTTACTTGTCCTCCTTCTCTGTGTTCATTCATCTGTGTGTCCCTAGTCAACATACACTTCCCCTGAGTGATCATTTTACTTGGCAGTCCATGCCCTGTTACAGATCATTAACACAGCCTCAATACAGAATGCCAGGCATGGGGTATCACAGTACTCTGCACTTTAGATACACTGTCCTGTACTGTGTTTGGACTATATACTTCACATTCATACTTCTCAACTGTCCAGATATTCCCAGGATGTCCAGATGTTTTCCTTATCAAATAGGTGGCTTTCTGTCATATGACTGGGATGATCTCTGGACTGATATGCCTCAATATTACATATATTTGAGTGCATACCTCTCAACTGCCCAGATTTGTGCAGAATGTCTATTTTTTGTGTCATATTTGTGATCTTTTCCTTATGCTTGTTTTCTGGAAAATCATTAGCATGTCATTGCACAGTGACGTCAGAAACTAATGACTGACATTTAGTTTCAAACTTCATGCTCTTCAGAAAGTTCATGCGAATGTACCACCTATTTATTCTTTATATATATTCTATATCAACTTTCTAAGTTTGGAAGTACAATATTAAAACTCTCTCTCTACTTTTGGGCCTTTATCCTCCTATTATTTATGACTTTGTCCCCATATCTTGCTCACAGAGGATGACAGATATGTTTGGGTTTCATTCCACCACATGTCTATGCAACATCTATGTCAACTATGTCCCTATCACCAGACAAATACCGCCTTATTATGTTGGCTTTTATGGAAATATGTTACACTAATAGATTCTCAGCTATCTTTGAAACCCTGGTGGACATTGTGGCATTTGACACAAATCCACTGACCGTAGGTGCTCTGTTTTATATAGAACTGATATCCATTTTCACTTATATGGTTTCCTGGCCAGCAACACTGTTGTTGGCCATGAGAGCTAGCTTAGGAGTGCTGAGTCTCATTTATATGCATTGTGAGCTACAGTGTGCTGTGCACAGTCACTCTAACATGTAAACTTCATGTATACTGTGAGCAAATAGTACTTGGGGTTTATTGAATCCTGGGGATAAATTGTCATTCAGAAAAAAAGGCTTATTAGATGAATTCAGTACTGATGGGAAAATAGCATACTTAGCAAATGTATTTATATTACCAACTGTGTTTGAAAGGGAATTATTGCAAATATTTTTTTAATTTATATAGGGTTCTAAATTAAACCAGTAAAAAGAGGACTTTTGTATGTAAAAGAAGAAGGTGGTTTAGGTTTAATTTATCTACTGGTATATGCTTCTTTGTTAAATTTGTAGAAAGTGCTAGAAATGGATAAATGAAACAGATGAGATTAGTAGTAAAAATATATAAATATAAAAGAGTGAGACATTTTGGGATATGGTAAAAAATAGTAAAAGAGAAAAAGAGTGTGTAAAGGAGAAAATAAAATATTGGCAAGATAAATATTTTTGTAGAAAATAAAAACTGATAATATAGAAAAAGATATAAAAGCATGGTATAAAAATATAATGATAAAGCATGACTATGTAGAACTATGGGAAAATCTAACAGATAAAAAATAAAGCTTTAACAATAAGATGCAAATGGTGTAATAACAAAGAAGAATGTCAATAATTTTTTGTGGAGAATAAGAGGTAAATTGCCAATAAAAGAAATATGCCATATAAGAAGAAAAGTGATAGAATATGTTTACATTGTCAAGAAGACGAAGAACCAGGGGGCATAGCCAAGCTGTTCTATTGAAAGCAGCATATTTTCAGAGCTCTCTTAAACTATTACAAAATACAGGAAAATAAGTATCCTTTCTTAACAAAACTTATCAAATTTCACTTATAATAATCTATATCTCAGAACCTGCGGCGTTGGTGAAATTTTATAGATATTTTCATGTCAAATTATACTAGAGACTTTTATACCTTGAGAAAATTAGCAGCATTAAGAATTTACACTCTGAAACTTCTCTGAAGAAGGAATTGTAGCTGGTGCCTACTACTTTACATAAACTGTCTCTAAAAATGGATAACTTCAAAGAAAAACCAGGAAATCTTGAAGAAAGCTGCCAGAAGCAAACAGATGCCCATAAAGAAATGGTCCAACAACATCACTTAAAAATAATTGACATAGAGACATCCTTAACTGACATAGATATGAGACTAACAGAAGATGAAACTCAAACTGAATTTCTTCTCAAGCAAAATACCTGGCCATTCAACAAAATAGATGATTTGGAAAACAGGGAAAGAATGACAAATATTAGAATTTGTGGATTATCCAAAAAATGAAGGAGATGATATTATCTCTTTTTTAAATACTTGGATACCAGAAATTCTAAACTTACAGGAAGGTTTCTCATATGGAATTGAAAGAGCACACAGGGCAATAGGGAAGCCAATACCAACATCACCTTCATTACCTCCCAGATCAATTGTAATACAATTAATGTCTTATTTAGACAAAGAACTAGCGCTCAGAACTGCCTGGAGAAAAAGTCCCTTGAAGTACAACCAGAACCAGATTAAATTTGACAATGACTTTTCCACCAGAGTGCATGATTTGAGGAAGAAATGCTGGAAACTTATAAAACCATTTGAGGGGATAACATCAAAACACAATGGACTTATCCAGTAAAAATTAAAATCACTTTAGCTAATGAAGTGAAGACTTTTAAAAACATAGAACCAGCTTCCTTTTTCATCCAAAAAGCAACATGATAACTATATCTGAAGAAATGGACTGCTCTAATCCTTACTTAAAATGATCCCCAGAAAAGAACACTCAGTTGGAAGTTAAAAAGAAGAAATCAAAGGCAGCCTCCACAGCAGCTAATAACATCAATGTATCAACTTCTAAATGATTTAATTATTATGTCATAATCCATTGCATTTAATTCTACTTGATCTGATCATCATTAATGAATATCACGGTCCAAACTAAATAGTAACAACATGATAGACAGACACATTCATTCTCTTACTATTGGAAACAGGTATTTAACATTTAACATTTCTAAATATTTTGTTAATATTTAGTATTAACCACTAAATGCTGAAAAACAGTGTCAGTACTGTTCATATCCATGCTATCTGACATAATAGCAATAACTTGCAAGATTTATAACCAAACAACAAAGATTTATTAAACAGCTTAAAATGTGTGTGTGTGTGTGTGTGTGTGTGTGTGTGTGTGTGTGTGTGTGTGTGTGTGTGTGTGTGTCTTATGTTAGTAAAGGTTCATAAGAAGCAAAATCTATCACAATGATTAGCATAATGCTTGTTCTCACTGCCTTTAACTTGTCACTTGTATGAAATACCTAGTTTATTGTTTGATCCCTTTGAAAATTTAAAATATGGTAATCATACACATAGAAATCTATGTTAGTAGCTACTTGTTTAATGCATAGAACTCTTTTTAAGTAGCTACTTGTTTAATGTTCACTTACAAAAAGCATATTTGACAAAAATGTCTTTTTCTGCAAATGTTCAGTTTACCTAACCCCCAAAAGGGCTAGTAACCTTCTGTTTGAATGCTAACCCACTAAAATATTATTACATAATGTATTATATTTCTGTAAGTGATTTAATTGTTCTGTACAAATCTTTGTTATTCTTTTGTTAACATGTAATATGGAACTTGCAATATTTGAAGCTTTTCTCCAGAGGCCGCCACTGAAAACGGGCTCTTTATGGCCTACTGGACTTCCCCGGTCATCAAACTTAAATAAATGAATACATATTATACATAATCAGAATGTGGGAATAGGGAAAGGAAAATATCCCTGTACAACAAACTACTAACCTGCAATTTAAACATTAATTTACTGTTCTACTGCTTAAAATATGTTTCCTAAGAAAGTAGATGTGATTATTATATTATTTCATGCTTTAAGAACTGATAACTGTAAATAAAGGGCTTTTTACTTTATTCAGCTTCATTTACTTCATACACTTCATTTTCTACATTTTTTGTTTTCCTTTTCACTCAAAATCAAAAGATTCCATTCTTAGCAAAGAGATGTAGCTTTTTACATACCTAATAAGGGCCCAGAAGCTCCTCTTATTTTGCTTACTCACTGCTTAGTAGTTCAGGCTGAGGCCTCTTTCACTGTTTTGAAAGGAAGTAAGGGGAACTTTTTAGCAGTTGTACTTCCCAAGTACAAAGTAAATATTTTGGTCCCCCTATGAAGTAACTAGTATTTAGATGCATGGGAAACACTAACTGAAGTAAATATAATCATTATAAACCATTTATAGCTAGATTGTGTAAATAAAAAATAATTTAATACACTACAAGCAGCAGAAACTCGAGATTTAAAGTGAACAGAGAAATATAGCATATAAGTAAGTGCTTTATGCAATTACTCTATGATTATCTGCATTTAAAGAAACAGTACATTAAAAATATGACTTTTTAATGCATTCAATTATGCATTTTACTGAATTATAATAATTGTATTGTGGGATGTTCTCTACTATAGTTTATAGTGATGCATATAGGAATTCATGTACTTAAATGAACAGTAATATATAGAGCATAGAAAATGTTTTTGAGTAACTAGGTGTATGTAGTTGTAAGTTATAAATTAGACTGGATTATTAAACTGCCACTCTGACACCTATTTCAGTATATCTGATGTGAAAGACAGGGGTAATCACTGTATTCTTTGCTCAAAGCTTGTAAAATGCATGTTTCCAGAAGGTTGCACCTTGTTCTAATTTTATTTTAGTAAATGATTTTAGTTTTTTTTTTGTAAGTAAATCATACCACAGTCCACATCTAGCTAATATAAGCAATGGAATATATATATATATATATATATATATATATATATATATATATATATATATATATATATATATTATTATTATTATTATTATTATTATTAACATAAGTGTTCAAAGTAAGAAGGATTAGTGGCTGCTTCTGGTTTACTTGGTTGTTTTTAGTTAGTATGATCATAATTAACAGGATAACTGAGTAAGGTGTCTGTTGATAATTAATTAGATTTCTTTAAGGGAGTAGATATTTATTTTATGCATTCTTTGAGCAATATGTAGAACTCCGTCATAGCATGAGATGATAGTACTATATATTGTAAATAACCTCATTTACTACATTTCTCCATTGAGTTTGTTCAGGACAGTTGCCCAATACTTCATGGCATTATTATAAAAGATAGGTTCATCCTATACCTAATTACTGAACATCTAATTTGCCTTGCTCACCATGGATGTTTCATATGGATATATGCAGCAAAACTAAATTGTAGAACAGATTTATGATAAAATTACTACCTTATTGTTTCAGCTAGTTAATTAGAAATTAAGTAAAACTGACAACAGAAAGTGATTAAGCAGTAAGCTACTGGCAATATAGTGATCCCATCCTTTTGAAATATAGGCTTTGTGTATATAGGAAAACTGACAATAACTACTTATCAAATAAGAAAGATCAGGAAAGTTTTGATATTTAGAAACACATACTTATGAAAGGGTCATTGTCTAGGTTTCCTTGCTATATTGAAAAATAATAACTGTCAGTACTGTTAGGTAATATTCAGAAATGCTTAATATAAGTTAGCTAATGTTGAAAGTACTGAGTTTATGGGAATTATTAATTCTGCTGTACTTGTGTCAGGAAATATTAAATGCAATTTCAATAAAACCAAAAAATGCAGGCGACCAGGATAAGATGAGGTTCTTCTGTTAGAGCTGTGAAGCACAGCACTATGGTAATTCAATAAAAAGTAAAACGAACCAAACCACGACAATGAGAAGGCATAAAATTCCACAACAATAAAAAGGCATAAAATTCCACCAAATAAATGGTTAATGTTAGTGCTTTCACAGTTCACACTGACTGCTTCATCAGACAAATCCACAACTCGTGTTGAACTTGTGTTGCATGTGGCAACCAACCTAAAACTGACTTGCTTACCCGTATCAGGATTTTAAGACATGTAACGCTGTTAGTTCTAATGAGAATGTCGTTTTTAGAAAACCTCGTAGTTTTATTCCTAATATGAATTCCATGCTAGAGGTCTATGAGAGAATGTGTGAGGATGAAATATATTCATTGTTTGAGCGCTGTGTAAAAAGTCACAAAACGTGTCTAGAGAAGAACAGGTAGCACTTGAGAGTTTGAAGCATGACAACACTTTATCTATTAGACAAGCAGATAAGGGGGCTCTGGTCATTGTGATGGATTTTTATTTTTATAATGAAGTCATGAGCAATATGCTTGGGGACACTGAGACATATCTCAAAGTTACTAGAAATCAGATATAATCAATGGTTAGGAGAGTCAATAATACTCTCATGGATTGTCTATTAGCACTTGACATCTCTTTTGAATTGCATAAGTACTTTGTTTGTGAGAAACCTTTGATTCCCAGCATTCAAGGTTTACCCAAAGTCCACAAAGATTATTATAATCCCCCTTTTAGACCTATAGTTTCAGGCAGGGGCTGGTGTACTGAAGGTCTCTCAATTTACAGTGAGAAACAGCTGAGAACCATATTAGCAATATGTGCTAAAAGATACTAAACATTTTTTAAATGATTTATACTCATTTATTTCATCCTGTAATTCTAATAATGAGTTGATTGTAGTGACTGTGGGCGTTAAGTCTCTCTTTACTTGTATACCAAACCATCTGGGTATTAGCATGCTGAGGGAATATCTTGGCAGGTGCAGTGGTTTTACAGATAAGTTTATAGAGCTTATCTGTTTATTCATGGAACTCATGTTAGAGAATAATGTCTTTATGTATGGTCACTCCTATTACTATCAGAGAGAGGGCATAGCTATGGGCATGTCGTGTGCCAATAGCTACGGCAACATGGTTTTAGCTAATTGAGAAGAGGAGCATGTATTGATTAAGCCTGAGATAAGGTTTTACTGGAGATTTGTGGATGACCTTTTCCTAGTTTGGGAGGGTGGACAGGAATCTTTGAATGCCTTCTTTGACTACATTAATTCAACCACTATTTTTTTGATGTTCACCATGTCCTATTCTAGGGAGTGTATAGATTTCCTACATGTTACTATTAGATGTGGGTGATGGTACTTATAAGACCAGTACCTACCGGAAAGAATGCAGCAAAAATTCTTACCTACATAGGAAGAGCATGCATCCCCCCATATTTTCAGAAATATAGTTAAGGGTCAAAGCCTGAGAGCCTCTAGACTGAATGCCACGAACTTTGACTTTGGAATAGAAACTGAGAAAATGAAAGTTAAGTTCAGAGGTAAGGGTTACTAGGCATCAGAAGTAGATGATATATTGGCAGGTGTAGTAGATCTAAGCGATACCCATGGCAAACCATATTTTTCCACTGGACCTTGGGAATCTACACCTAGTAAGGCAACCCAAGACTTCCAGATACCACTTACATATTCTACTAACATCAAGGAAGTAGAAAGGATTATGACGAAGAACTGGGGAATCTTATTATCAGACTTTGAGGTTATTCAAGTAGTCGGAAAGAAACCAAATTTATTTATAAGAACAAGAAAAATCTGAAAAGGACGCTTTTTATCCCAAGTGGCATGATACTAGAGGGGAGTTGGAGCCCATATTTGGGACTTTTTCATGTACCTCATATAATTGGTGTCAGTATTTAGATAGTTTAGGGGTTTTCTTACATCCTGATATGGATAAGCAGGTCAGTTTTAGGTTGGTTGCCACATGCAACACAAGTTCCATAGTGTATCTGGCCATTTGCCAGCAATGCAGTTCTTTCTATATAGGGAAGACAGATAGACAGTTAAGAAATCACATTAGAGCACATATCTATAACATAAATAAATATATTTTGACAAATGCCCTTGTGAAGCATGTTAGTCAGAATGAAACACATACGTTCAGATTCATGGTGGTAGAAATTGTACCGCATGGGCCTCGGAGTGGTGACACTAGCAATAGAGCTGAGAGTAGTGAGTTAAATTGGATCATTAGGATGCGTGCTCATAGGGGCAGTGGACTTAATGACAAAATGTGTATTAAACCTGCCCTTAGGAATAGACCATTAGCTAAGTGAATGTTTTTTAAACATACATTGGATGTTTTTATATTAATGCTTTTTATAGTTCGTATTAGTAAGTACTTATAGTTTAGTTTTATTTTTCATGTAGGGTGGAATTTGTCTTTAAGATTTTATTGACTGTTTAACTGAATGAAGGCTCTCATTGGTAGTTTTTATTTTTAAATATGAAGTGTGTTTTGTTGTGGATTTGTCTGATGAAGCAGTCAGTGTGAACTGTGAAAGCGCTAACATTAAACATTTATTTGGTGGAATTGTATGCCTTTTTATTGTTGTGGTGGAGTTTTATGCCTTCTCATTGTCATGGTTTGGTTTGTTTTACTTTTTATTAAATGCAAGTTGTTTTGTGATAATATATTTTTATAACCAATCATGTTTTTTATTATTATTTTTTTTTCTTATTTATTATGTGTTCTCATTTACTATTGAATACCTTAGACAAAACAATAGGTCTGTAAGTTACGTGTACACCTGTTCCTTCTAGAGTTACACATAAGAGAGAAAATGCTTAGATCTATCTCTTATAATGATCTGTAAATACAAGTTATATTTCTATCAAAATACTAGCCATAAGATAGAACTAGTGACATATTCCAATCATAGGTTATGTAAAGGCTCACTTTAGATATTTATTTGATTTGAATAAATAAATGACTAATAGAATATTAATTCCTTATAAAGTATACATAAAGATTTCTAATGATATACAACTTGTTTTAATAAATTCCAGTTTAGAGTAGTGTACTTTGTAACTTAAGTATATTTAAGAATTGATTGTTAAAATTATATTTCTGCTATCTCATCTTAAAGAAAATGTGTTAAAAAGTATCTGTTTATTTTTTTTAGAGCTTAATAGGGAGTGTGTTTATTTTCTTTGGGGAAAGAAAGTTAGTCCAATGGATCAATGCTTATCTATTGGACTAGGAATGTTATGTATTCCATGGCTGAAATGGAAATTTATTAGTCTAACATTATAGGTTCATAGGTTCATAGGTTCATAAGTTCATACTAGGCTATCTGCCCTGGGGCAATAACAAGCCTAGCCCGATTTTGTTTGGCTTACGCCACCCCTTGATTTGAGTATACTGTGTCCTTTTTAAGGTTTAGTTTACTGTGCCTCTGTCTAATAGTGACACGGAAGTAATCCCCGGGACAAACCTACGATCCCCCATCCACTCATCAAGATTCTTCTTGAAGAGATTCAGTGAGGTGCTCTGCCTAACATGAATTGGAATTCTATTCCAGAGCGAAGGGAGCCTCTGGGTTATGAATCAGTCCCTCAAGCAAGTTCTATTTATTTCTGTGCTGAGGTTCAAGTCCCTCGAGCATGTGGCTCTAAGGGATTTAGATTTACTGAGGTGGAGCATGTCCATTAATTCTGGATTGGGCTAAGCTTTATATGTCAGGCATAGAACCCCTCGAAGTAGTCAGTATGCAACTGAGTACAGCTGGAGTTTTTTTATCCGAGCAGCATATGGCATCTGCTTGAGTCCCTTGATCCTCTTGGTGAGGTACTTTTGGGGTCTTTCTAATTGCTGCAGGTGTCGGGTAAGGTACATCCCAAAAGGGGCATTATATTCTATGATAGGCCTGATGAGGGATGAATAAAGGGGCACAATTACCTCTCTTAATCTAGATGTGAATCCTTTCATGATGAGGTGGGCTATGTAGAAGGTCTTTCTAACCACTTTGGCAATGTGGTTGTCAAAGGAGAGATTGCTATCAACTTGGGTCCCCAGATCCCTAATTACTTTCTCTGTACTTAATGGGTTACCACCTATGTGGTAATTTGTGGGCACATTGGTTTTGCCAAAGGGTATGACTATACACTTTTTTGGCGTTTAGCTTTAGACCATGGCTCTGGCACCAGTTATCCATCTCTGTGAGACCTTCTTGAAGGATGTTTGTGTCAGCTGGAGAGTCGATTATGGCGCCCAGTTTGCAGTCATCTGCGAACTTGGTGAGCCATAGTCCTCCCACGTTGGCCTGTACCTTGGAAAAGTATATACCGAACAAGAGCGGTCCCAGGACAGAACCTTGTAGGATGCCACTTGTGACCGGTTTCGAGTCTGACATGGCTCCAGCAACTCTCACTCTGTGGGTTCAGTCTTTGAGCCAGTCTGCGACCCATCTTGTGACATAGGGGTTTCTATTTAAGCTGGATAGCTTATCTATGATGCCCAAGTGGGGTATTGTGTCAAATGCCTTTGCTAGGTCCAGATAGGCTGTGTGGACTACCTTCCCTTCATCTATGGCTTTGATGACTGTTTCAAAGAAGTCGACCAGGTTCAAAAGGCAGGATCTGCCCTTGACAAAGCCGAATTGGGTAGGATCTAGTGTCTGTAGGTCCCCAATGTCTTTGTTTATGAGCTCCATGATGATCCTCCCCATAGCCTTGCAGATTAGGCTGGTCAGGCTTATGGGGCGATAGTTTCTAGGGTCTGTAGAGGCTCCACCTTTGTGGAGTGGGACCACTGTTGCTGTACTCCATTCTGTGGGCACATATCCTCTAGTGAGGCTGAGATTGTACAGCTGTTTTATTTGAGGGGTTAGTTCTTCTTGGAGTTCATGTAGGACGCAACCCGGGACGCCATCTGGTCCCATGAAAGCAGTGTTTTTTGCTTCGGAGAGGGCAGCCTTCACCTGAGCATCAGAGATGTTTGGGAGGCAGATAGAGAGGGATAGATACTTGCTCTTTTGGGGGGGAGGGGGGGGAGTTTGCACTGAACCTGTCTGCCAGGATATTGGCGATGTCTGTGGGTTCAGTGTATTTTTTGTCATTTAGAATCAACTCAGAACAAGTCTCGGAGTTGCATCCCAGGTTCCTAACATAACTGAAAAAGCCTTATGATTGTTTTTAGTGTCCTGTGCGATTTTTCTCTCAAAGCTGGCCTTGGAGGATTTTATGAGGGATCGTAATTTTTTGCTAGTACTGATCAGAGCTGCCTTCCCTATTAGGGATTTTGCTCTATCATGTAGTAGCTTCCTCCTTCTGTTGTACAGTTTATTTATGGCTGGGGTCCACCAGACTGGACGCCTGCCTTTGGATGATTGGGTCTTGGTTTTGTTTGGGATAGCATGATCCATGCATTCCTGGAGATGTCTGTAGAATGTGTTTATATAGGATTCTGCAGTTTGGGCCATAGTTTCCACTGGCCCTGGGGCCTTGAAGGATTCCACTTCAGTTTTGAGAAGTGAGAAGTTTGCTTTTGAGAAGTTTTTCACTGTGGTTTTCTGGGTTGGGGGTGGGGTCGGGATGTGGATATCCAGTGAAATTAATTTATGGTCTGATCTTACCAATGAGGGATATACTTCTGGTATGGAGCATAGAGTACTCATGTTGGTAATGATCAGGTCTAGTATGTTATCCCCTCTTGTGGGCGTGGTGACTAGTTGTAGCATTTGAGTTTATAATTTCCAGGAACCTTTGGGCTAAGGTGCTGGGGCTTGAGTAGTGCTCCCAGTCTATGTTTGGGTAGTTGAAGTCGCCCAATATAATGGTGTTCGGAGAGATCTACATGTTCTCCAATGTTTTTAGGAAAGCCGAGTGGGATTCCTGACTTTGAGAGGGTGATCTGTAGGATGCTATAAACTGAAAAGTAGTCTTGCCCACTGTTAGTTGCACATGGATGATCTCCGATACTTCGTGCAATGCCACTAACCTGGAGGTGTGGATATCCTTGATAAATATGGAAACTCTCCCTCCTTTTGTGGTTCGGTCTGGGTTTTGGGGCCGAAAAGCATGATATGAGGTATAACCTGGTAGTGCTGGGGTGCTCTCTGGAGCCTTGAACCAGGTTTCTGTCACTGCACAGATATCGATGTTCTCCATACTGAGGAGAGCTTTGAGTGCATGCATCTTGAGGGTAAGACTTCTGGCGTTTAGCAGCATTACCCTTAGTTTCTTGTTCCTTGTGCTGTCTATGGAGGTGGGTTTGACTTTTGAGGCTTGCCTAAAAAAGGCACTATGGGGGTGGAAAGAGCCTTTGCCAATATCCGAAAGCCCAGTGGTGACAGGTGCAAGCCATCCCTAGCGAAGCAACGTGGCTTGTCGAGCATGTCATCCCAGGCTGACAGACAATGGATCCCCTTTGAATGACACCAAAATTTTAGCCAGTTGTTAAAATCGATCATTTTGTCTTTGTACTGTGGCATCATTCTAGGTGAGGGTAAGATGCGGCTCAAGGTCAGGGTCATACAGGCCTGGGCTACATGATCAGAGAGCTCCTCTATGTCTCTTTTCATGTAGTCCAGGGAGGTACATCTCAGGTCATTCACACCAGCATGTATGATGACTGAGTCATATTTGTATTTGCTTTGGAGTGACCTGAGTGCTTGTGTTATGCGGCGGATCCTAGCACCCGACAGGCAGCTCACTGTGACCTTCTCTTTGTTCAGCCTGGTGAGTGGGACGTCAGTGTGTCTGACAATAGAGTCACCTATTACAAGAGTATCAGGTGTGTTATTCAGCCTTAAGGGCTGTGGCTGCTTGGCACACTGACTTTGTGGGCTATGGGTTGTGCGTGTTTTGTTTTGGGGTAGCATTTGCTTGGATGTCTGCTTTGGAGGTCTCTGTTGCTTAGTTAGATTTTTATTTAGAGCCTCTGAGTATTGTATTTATGTGTTTGGTTCGCTGATGTGGTGGGACTATGTGATACTGGAATTGTGTTGTGTGAGGTTACATTCTCCTCCTGACTGGTTTCACCAGTTTTGAGATGAGAGAGCTCAGCCTCCAGTTTGGCTATATGGTTGCATTTCTCACATATATTTGAACCTATTTGGAGGAGGAGAGGGTTGTCCGTGTACATGAGACAGTTGTAACTTTGCCTCAAAATTCCCAGATTCACCAGCTGGACTGGAGAGGAAACCATTGACTGACCTTTGGACATGTTAGAGTAATATAGGGAAACTGAATTAAGATGGACCAATAGGGGTCAAGGTAATCATAGAGAGTATAAGAGTAAGTAGTGCTTATGGTTTAATAGTGCTAACTTGTAAGATTACTTATTTGGACCAGTGAAGGGCCTTAGAATGAGAATATGGTGTTTAATTTGAGAGATAGAGCAGTTCTAAGGGAAAAAGTGAAGAGCAGACTTCGTGGAGCCAGGAATAGTTTAAACCCAATTAGGCGGCGCTGCCCATTGTTGCGCTAGGCACAAAAATGCGCAAAACCGCACAAAAGAGGGTTCTAAGAGAGGGAGATCAAGGAGTTTGGTATTGACCCAAAATGGCCAATAAAACTACAGTTTCAAGGCAGTAACCACTCCCACAGGGGCAGGCAGGCTGCTCAATGTTTATCACTGCCACTGATGAACAGAGAGACTTCCCTTTAGCCCAAGCAAAAAATGGCCTCCAAGAAACTTAGAAACAGTTCAGAACAGCAAGCCTGTAACTGAACTTTTTTAAATCTCAGAAAAGTGGGAAAAAAGCAAGTTTTTTTTGTTTTTTTAAAGATAGCAGAGGTTCACAAGTATCAACAAGTTATAACAGTGCAGTAAATGACCCCACACTTGAGTGCTAGGCCAGAGACAGATTTTACCTATGCTTTATACTACATTTTTCAAAATGTATTTTTTCTAGGCCCGTTTTAGCAATCATTAAGCATTTGAAAGTAAAAGAAACTGGTTTGAAAATCACATCTGCATATATTAATATCTGCCTCTCATATGATTTGAGAGATACTGGGTAATGAGGAAAACATACTTATATTCAATCTACAACTTCATCCAAAATCTCACATGGATTTATTACTTTTATCTTTAAACATTAATGGATTGTACAACCCAAGAAAGAGATCAAACTTAATAAGATATTTAAAGCTGAATAAAGCTCAAGTGGTCTTTCTCCAAGAGACATATTTTAACACTAAATATAGTAATATATGGAACCCAAATGATTATTTCATTTCAGCCCATTTGTCTTATAAATCAAAGACAAGAGGAGTTCTGATACTTTGGAAAAAATATTGTTAACCCACAAATCATTCATAAATATGAAGATAAAGAAAGCCGTATATCCTGTGTTATATTAAAATTTAATTATAGAATCCGGACCTTAGTAAATATATATTGATTTCTGGGCATGGGTGTGGGGACTGCTAAAAAGCATTTAGATTTCATCATCAATAATTATAAAGGAAATGCAATATTAGGGGGCGTTTAAATGGCATTTTGGACAGCTTAGAATCCACTAATAAAATACCTTTGCATCTAACCTCTACTGCAAAGCACATCAAGAATTGCTTAAATCATTTAATTTATTTAATACCTTCAATATAAAACAAAGCAAGTCATTAAGCTTCTCTTATCATTGTTATAGATTTGATACTCAGACTAGAATAGGCAAAATATATGTTTCACAAGATTTAAACACAAAAATTGCATACTTCTCCAAACTCCCTTGCCCCATTTTGGATCATAATTCACTTTTTCTGAAGATTCAAACTGACTATAAAAGATTGTTTCTACAAGAATCCCAACCTATTACAAAAAATAAAGAATTTAAACCTTGGTTAGCTGCTGAACACCATTTTTTTCTTGAAACTGATTATACACCAGAGAATAATATCACAATTATCTGGGACTCCTTAATGTCTTATATATGGTAAAGCTGTGACATGGTACAAAAATAAGTTTAAAGAATGGGAATCAGGACTAAAAAACATACAATCTCAACTATCAAGCAACTCAAACAGTATACATGTCTACTGATAAATAGAAAAAAAATAATTAAATAAAAAAATTGCTAAAATATTAACACATAAAACTAACTTGGTATCAACTCTACTTCACCTAAACATTTGCACAAGTTATCAAGGAGGGTTAAATGCAAATCAAAGAAAAAGTATTGTAAACATACTTCATGCATGAGAAAAAAAGATAGTATCTGATATAGGAAACATTTTTGATGTCTTTAAACATCATTTCTCTGAGCATTATAAATCAAACACTACAGTGGATAGCTTTTCACATTTGAAATTCCAGAAAAATTAAAATCATCCCTTCAAACTAAAATAACATATCAAGAAGTCATTGACAATATTAAAGAAAGTAAGTCTAATAAAGCAGTAGGAATTGATGGTATTATTACAGAAATGTATAAGCATTTGTCCCCTTCTATTACCTCCTTTTTTAACAAACACTACAGACACAGCACACATACCACCTTTCTGGAAATATTTTTTATTTACTCTAATTGTAAAGCAAAATAAAGATCACAAGCATTGTAGCTCTTATAGACTAATATTCCTGTTAAATAATTATTATAATTATGTATTTCCATACTAGTTAATAGAATACCAATTCCACTTTCACTGATAATAGATGAAGATCAAACAGGGTTTATAAATAATAGACATGCACATATTAAAAGAGTACTAACCCTCACTGAAATATTAAATAGAGAACATCAAAGAGCTGTAATAATTGGTTTAGATATAGAAAAAGCATTTGACTAATTCAATTGGAATTATTCATTTAAAGTATTAGCTTTATTTGATTTTCCTCCCTGCTTCATTTCACTTTTAAAGAATATATATAAAACAATCTAGCCTATATAAAAATAGCACCATTTACTTCGAAGTTCATTCTTATAACTAAAGGCACCAAGCAAGGCAGTCCCATCTCCCCATTTTTTTTGTGATAGCTATTGAATTTTTTTCCCATGTTATTAAGAAATGATCCAAACATAAAAGGTGTAGAAATATATAATCAGTATACCTCTAAGATAATGTTATTCGCAGATGACATATTACTCACTTTATCTAACTCTAAAACAACTCTAAATGAATTAAATTTATTAATAATGAAGTGTTGTTCAATCTCTGGCCTGCACTTTAATAAACAAAAATCAAAATTATTGTTTTTTAATAAAAAGAAAAAATACAAGCTGGCAAAAATCACATTATTGGCAACCAAGTATCTATATTTGATTATTTAGGCATTATTTTATGCTCCACTATTGAAGAAACAATAAACATGAATTATAATAACATTATAAAAATAATTGGAATACATACAAAAATGTGGAATTAAATGTTTCTAACCTCTGAGGACAGATTACAACTAATAAAAATGATACTTTTACTGAAAATGTTATATATCTCACAAGCCATATGTATGATCCCAAGCAGAAAATGCATTAAAAACATAAACTCTCTTTTATTAAAATGTATATGGTTTCCAAATAAAAATAGAATAGTTTTACTCATCATATTAAACATTGGGAACAAGAAGGAATTACATTTTGTGATATAGAATCATATAGCAAGGCCTCCATAATTAGAACCATTATAAATTGGTTAGACCCCCATTATACTGCAAACTGGAAGTGCTTAGATTTAACCATATTGTTAAATGAAAATAAAACTTCAGTTAACGTTCAACTAGCCAATTAATTTAATAAGTTATGGAATTCCCTATATCTCAGTATATATATCAAAACCTATAAAATTAAATTCCATTCATTTTATATTTAATACATTCAGGAAATTTATTAACATGAATATATACATCACGGTTTGGTTTGAGACACTGATTCCCTTTAGTATTACAAAAAAAAATTACTGAGTGATTGCATAGAAACACTTTAAATATCTGGGAATCTAAAAACTTCATATGTTGGTGACATTGTATAAATGAACCTAAGGTACTAGATGGACAAGGAATTGTAATGTAATTTAAGCTATCATCACAAGACTGGCTACTTCTACAAAGTGTTCTGTCATATCCCCATGATTTATGCAGAATAAATGAGGTTTGGCAACAGACTAAATTGTCCTGGGACATCTTCAAGAGGGGTTAGAGTGTTATATTAGTGAGAGTTGGTTGGGTTGGGGAGGTGAAAGAGTTAAACGGAGGAAGGGAAGATTAAGAGGAAATGAGAAGGGTGGGGAGGGGCTTAAGGGGTTTAGGCAAGGGTAGCCGAGTAAGCAGTCACATTTTGGCATGAGCTTGCTATGGCAGGATATGCCCATGATGACTGGAGGTATGCCCAGGACAGATGGTGGGCCTCTGGGTGTGGGTTGGAGGCAGGTGGTCAGTATATATGTCTTTGTTTATTGATTTCTTTTTCTGGTTTCCTTGGGGTGTTCATTTTTATTGCTGTTGCTTTGCTCATGGTCCGGAAATCGGTGTGCTAACTTAGGCTTGGTCTGATTAAGATAGTCTTGTTTGTTATTGGATATTTGTATTGTGTTAAAGATCTGTATTTCTTTTGTGCCCATGATGGCATTTGGTTTTTGCGGGCTTTCACATGTTGTGGGAGGGCTCCGTGAGTAAGGAGTTTTGTCGCAGGGAAGTTTATATAAAAAAAAAAAAAAAAAAAAAAAAACGAATAGATGAATAAATAAAAGTAGATAATTGTCTCGTGGTACCCACTTGTTTTCTTGCTGTTCTCAATCGGTGGGTTTTTTGAATGCCTAGATTAAAGGGGCAGGCTTGCCTCAGGGTTTGAGTCATTTCCTCATAGAGGTTGTTGCTTTCTGGTGAATTGCTGTGATGATTCCCGCTATTGAGGCTGTGATGGCCGTGGAGGGGATGACCCTCATAAAGTGTTGGTGTTTTCCTTTTTTTTTTTTCCTGTAGGGAGCTGGCTTGGGATATGAGGGGGTTGCAGGCCTTCCGGGGTGCAGGGGGAGCACAGCATTTGCTGTAGGTCTGGAGATTAGACTGGGGCTTACACCTTGGGGTCGCACTTTGGCGGGGTGAGCATTGCGGCTGGCAGCAGAGCTGTTTTGCTTGGATCTGGCTGTCAACGGATGTAGCTGATGGTGAGAACGCTCACAGCGTGAACAGTCTGGAGGTGTTGGCTGTTCAGTGAAAGGGCACGGGTGCTGCTGTTTCATCTTAGTTTGAGCCATTTGAATCGCCTGGCTAACTTAGTTTTCATTTTAATTTGCCACGATGAGTGTGTGGTCTATCACTGGGGGGTAGTGAGCACTGGGCATGTGGGGGAGATATGCCTTTTGCCTATGTTGTACACAGGTGGGTTTCACAGCAGATAGGGTCCAGTGCTGGGGTCTAAGTTGATGGATTTGAGTGGGACTGTGTGGGACACATGGGCGAGGAGTCACGATTCCTGTTCGGAATGCTTTGCATAGTTTTCTTGTCTTTGGTGACTGGGCATTGAGGGTGTTTGATGTGATGTTCCAGGCTTGAAGGAAGAGGAGAGGATGTTGCTAGTTGTTCAAGAATTTCAACCTTTGCCTTACAGTTCTGTGAGATGAGGATGACATTTGCATTGGTGGTGTTTTGTTTGGAGGTTTTGGCAGTTAGGTTGGTGGAAAGATCCACAAGTATATTTCTGAAGGCTTTAAACTCCTGACTGAGGCAGTGTTGTAGTCCGCACATGCCTGGTGGGGATTGCAGTCATTGTGAGAGGAAGTTGAATTTTATACGCGGTACATGTTCCCTATATTTACTCCGAGAGTTAGTTATAAATCATGGTTGGAATATTTTCAGAATATTAGCTGTTAATGACAGCGGTCTCTTTGCAGTACCTAGAATAGCAATTACGACTGAGTAGAGTTAGGAGGAAGTATTGTGGTTAGGAGTAGAGTTTAAGGTTTCAGTTTACAGGGCAGGCTAAAACAAATACCACAGGATAAGTCTGACAGGTTGTTATACGGAGTATGTAAATTAGTCATTTTCTGCTGTGGATCTTCTAATATGCCTGCAAAAGGCAGCATTGGGGTACTGCATGCATGCACTGTGAAAATACTGTTTCCTTTGCTTCATTCTGGTCTTTGGGGGGAAATTTATCTGAAGGACAGAATAGAGTGATCCGTTCGGCTATCCCATGTAAGAATGTAGGTGTTCATTTTGTTTATTTGAAGAAAGAAAAGGGAAGGGGGGGGGGGACTCAGTACACAAAGTTTATTTGGTTAAGTAGGACACATGATTTGCAGTGCCGATGGCCAGTGAACCTCTGTGTGAGCAGTGGGGAACTTATACTGGGAAATACTGAGATAGGTTCATTGCTTGAAGGGCTGCAAATATAGCTTTCGTTTGTGTTGCCTCCGGTATTATGATTTATTCTGTTTGTGATTTCTAAGGGGGAAATCTGGTGCTAGTAATCCCATCCTGGATCCTCCATTGGATAGCCAAGATTAAATTGAATGTAATTGTGTTTAATGTTTCTTAACCTGTTGTGGGAATACTGGTTTGCATAGCAGGGAGGGGAAGTGTATGTAAACGGATTGTGATCTCCATGTTGAATGTGAAAAGATTTAAGTCTGTCAACACTTACTGCAATTTCCTGGGATATTTGTGATGCATTGTATAGAGTAAAGGACTTTACATATTTGCTTGTAGTGGTTGATTCATGGGGGTTGGGGGGGTTGTTCCTCAGGCATTTTGTGGTTTTCTGACAAGTTGCTTGCATTGACCTGAGGATTGGAGTCACTAGGTGGCGGCTTCTTGTGGAGGTCATTCTGTCAGGACTGAACACTGTTCCTGAACTCCTACATTTGCATGGTGGGGCTACAATGATTGTGGACTGTGGATGGGAACCTGGTTTTTGGTGTGCCCAGGATGTTGTTCTGACTTTGAAGGGAACAATTTGAAAGTAAGTCTTTGCTGGTGTACATGAAATGATGGATATATTTTCTTGAACTAATACATGTTGCAGAATGAGGTCATTTCATTCAATTAAAATGTGGCATATAGCTAAACTTTTGATAAAAATGAAAGGTCTGAAGACTGATCTAGCGGGGG
The DNA here is from genome assembly GCF_019279795.1 of Protopterus annectens. NCBI lineage: Eukaryota > Metazoa > Chordata > Ceratodontiformes > Protopteridae > Protopterus > Protopterus annectens. The sequence continues at coordinate 676,768,221 of NC_056748.1, read as the reverse complement.
AGGGGGGATGTATTCAGTAAGGGGGCATGAAGGTAACAGCCATTTTCGCTGCATTAAGAACTTTGCAGTGCAGAATGTCGGGCAATGCACCTTATTTTGTACTGAGGTGATCTTTCTATACAAGTAATTCCAAATTAGAATATACATATTATTCTATAGATTTTTCTTGGAAGTCTGCAGACATTTGCTACCCATAAAAGATACACATTTTATACACATCCATATTTTGCATTATAGTTGTTTAACTAGCTTGATATGCTGCACTTAGCATATTTGTAGATGGATATATGATATAAGGCTTTTCAAGAATAGAAAAAGATGACATAAAATTAATATACCTACTGTGACTGTATTAGATTTGCCCAGTTAATAAAGTCTCTTGTCACATTGTTGTTCTCTTGCATGGCACACAACCTGCTGTATGATGCACTTTTGCCCTAGCAACCATGTCTTAACTTTACAATACAAAAATATAGGGTTTGGGGAATTGTTTTGTTTCAGTTCTTGTATTGTAAAGTTGAGATACTTATTCTGTTTTGTTTTATTGCATAATGGAATTTGAGTTGACATTGGTTGGTGACTGGATGTGATGGAATGAGATCGCAGAAGGACTGCATGGAGAGCAGTGGTTCATACTGTGTCAGAAATGGTTTTGGAAGGTAATGGATGTTGATTGTGGGGATGTTTTGATTGTGGGAGTGGAGCACAAGGGGTTAGCAGGTAATCATAATTCTGTGCTAATGATGACACAGCATGGTTGGAGTCTATCAAGGCATTGTAGGGGCAAGTTGAAGGAAAGGCACGTTGAGACATGGTAATCCAGGAAGAGGATTGTTTAAGGTGAGATTGTTTTTTTCACGGGTGGGGTGGAGTCCAATCATCATAGGATCAGGGGTACTATAAGGTCACTTGTTTAGGCCTCTGGTAAGCTAGCTAAATTTTAATTCGTATATCTAAAATGGAATTGGGCCAGAATTTTCGATATGGAACTATGAGGAACATGATTTTAGGACAGGGTGGGGGATCTTCCTCAAGATGGGTTATACTTGAGAGGTATTTAGGGTGGTATTTAAAGTTTCAGCATCTTAGATTTCTTTGCAGTTTAAGGTCTTGTGTACAGCTTTTGGCAGATCAAAGCAGCAAATTGGAGGGGTTGCCAAGTTCGCATTTTAGGCGATGATGACTTTGTTTAAACTATTGCTTGGTTTAGAGTGATTGCATGGGGATTTATTGTATTGCTTGTTTATGGAAATGTTCTTTGGATCATTGGAAAAGGATTTGCTACAGATTTTATAGGTGGTATAGAAATTACTAGTTGACTCCTGTAGAATTTTGGCAATGTTTCCAGCAAGGTTAGGGTTTAGATGAGAGTACTACAAAAAACATTTCAATTATGATTGAAGGAATTTTGTTGGGATGGTTCTGGAAGCAGTGTAGGTAGGAGGATCTTGATTTTCGGGAGCAGGGAGCTTTGTTATGTCAGTGATAGAAGCCTAATTGCCATTTAGTAATGAGTGAATTGAGTGTGGGTAAGGTTGGGCATGTAGAGTACGTCATTGTGGGGCATAGGCAAGTTTCTAGGGGGATCTGTTTCTTGCACTTAGTGTCAGGTCATTAAAGTTTGGAGTTAAGACTCTTCCCTACAGTAATCAGTTTACTACACATCCAGAGCTGTGTAGTTTGCTGGGCCATTGTGTTATGCTTTAGTTGACAGGGTTCTGTGTCGAGACTTGCTAAGGGTTTTCTTTGACTGAGTGCAGATTTAAGTTCAAGGGGTTATAGTTTCTGTGGCATTTGTTATGGTTGTCATTCATGAAAGGAGTAGCGATGGTTAGTGGCTTGAAAGAAGTGGGCTAAAAGGCAATGTGTTCTCGGAGTGGATGTTCTGGTGTGGTATAATGGCTCATGGGTAATCCTACTTTAGTGTCATATAGGTGTGTATGAGTGTTGGTATGTCAAGGTGTGGGGTTGATGACGGGGTACTAATGTACTTTACAGATGATGGGTACACCGAATGATATTTGGCTTAACTATTCCCTTTATGGGAGATGGTTGATTGAAGAATTTTAGGTAGAAGGGAGGGGGAACAACCTGGTCAGACTGGTTGGTGGAGAAGAGGGCCAAGCTTTTGCCCTCTTCTGTTTCCCCTCTGGTGTCTGGGTTCATTTCAAGGATTTGGCTAAAGGAAAATGAGCAGCTGGAGGAAGTTTGCTGAATAGATAAGCAAGCTGAGGTAAGGATGATGCTTATTTGGTGGAAGGTAATTCAATGAATGGTATATGAAGTGAGATGGGAGGCTGCTTCATAAGTACAGTAAGAGAGTCCAGTTATGGACGCAGCTTACTGGGTAAATGGGATATGAAGTGAGTGTTGGACGCTGCTTCATAAGTAAAGTAAGTGAGTAAAGGTATGGACGCTGCTTACTGGGACAGGGTGAGTAGGTACGCTGCCCTGATTAACACATATAAGGATGTTCATGCCGTGTTTAAAATCAACTATATTGTGTCTAGTTGTAATTAATAAGTTTGGTGCTCAAAGCTATGTTATGGACGTTTTAATAAAGGTCGTCAAATGTCATGCAGTGTGATATGTTTATCGAAGGGGACCTGGACAAATGAGGTTTGGCAACAAAACAAATTTTCCTGGGACATCTTCAAGAGGAGTTAGAGTGTTATATTAGTGGGAGTTAGTTGGGTTGGGGAGGTGAAAGAGTTAAATGGAGGGATGGATGATTGAGAGGAAATTTCACCATTTGATTTTATACTTTGAATGGTGAAACAAATAGTAATCCCTGCAATAGTCATGGTCATGCCATATTAAATATTACAGACTTATATTGCTGTTGGCCACAAGTTCCACAGATTTTAAGTAAACCTGAGAGATTAAATACAAATTAAATATTTTAATAGAAATGGAAATGTCATACTCACTATGAAATTCAGGCCTGCTCTTCTGAACCTCTGTGACCGAATGAGCAACCTGGTCAAGTCTTCTCTGCAGGTCATTATACCTGTGCCTACAGTTCCCCACTAAAAGTGATATTTGAGATAGATATTAGCTCATCCTCCTGTTGGTTTCATATGTTATTTTTGAGAGGCCCCTCACCCACCCTTACCCACCTTTTTCAATATGACACTGTCTGATATATGCCAGAGTTACAGGAACATTTTGGTTTCTCCTCACACCAGCTTGGAGCTCTACCTTGAGCTCTAAAAGTGGCATTCTCATTGCCAGGTTTAAGTCAGAATGAAGAGGTCGGTATGAAATTTAGATTACTAGGGTGAGAGCCATATCCACTAAGTCGTTACATCATCCAGTGAGGCAGCGAGCACCCTGGGCTGGCACCCATTGAACCCCAGAAGGTGAGTACATAGAGTAAAAAGACCAAAACACCCCAGATTCACGAATAATAAAAGACACTAGGAAACTAAAATGTGAAGCTGGAACCAACAAAGACTGTCCACACAGGATTAATAGTTAAGTGCTTTCTTTCATTTAATATAAACAGACTTCTTCAGAACTAAACAAACTGTTTCTGACAACAATTTAAATACAAAATAGTTAATTGATTATCCAATCACTGCCAATAACCTTAATTAATTAATATCTTCACTGAATTTAAACATACATAAAATATATATGCATTTAAAAAATGTGAATACAAACTGTTAATATTACATTTACAATGAATAAAAAGAAGGAACTCGATATTAATAATACAACCTGTCATTTAAAAGGTACTTCACATTTAAAGTGCCATTCAAACCAGGTGTCAGGTCAGCTTACAAAAATACTTACCATTTTAACTCTTTAATCTCAAGAGCATTATTATACTTTGTTACATAAGGTGACAAATCAATTAAGTCCGATACAAAAAAATACAAATTTCTTAAAGTTGGAACAATCTGTAGCATGTCTGCCTAAGGCATTATTAACATCTTTATTTTTGATAGCCAGATGATGCTCATAAATTCTTTTGTGTAATGCTCTTACAGTTTTTCCCACATAAATATTATGGCAAGTGGAACAGGATGCTAAATATACTATTCCACAACTTTTGCAGTTGAAACTGCCCTTACTGCTCACCATTTTT